>NC_069504.1:453715241-453837741 GCF_027579735.1 Bombina bombina | reverse complement strand
GCAGACAAAAGACATGAAACAGAAAAAAAAAAACATATTAATATTTCTATTGTATCTCACCATATTGGACACAAATGTAAAGCAATTTCATGTGTTCTCTTTTATTATTATCTAAAGCAAACACAACTGCTTATCGTTTTAAAGCATATGGAAATACATTAAACCTTTGTCACTGGATCCCCTTACCGATAAATACCAAAAGCAACGCCAATTGATTTCTGTTTTGCAATGCAGTAATGTACTTTCTAAAAGGAAATAAATCATGTGTAGGAAGAAAAGGAACGCAGGCATATAAAAATAAGAAACTATACGCTTAAAGAATCCTTAACACATTACATATATGATTAATTACACCATTAGCCTCACTAACATTATAATTTGATCTCCAATATATTTTTAGTTATGTTACAAATATAATGATCTGTATTTTCAATATGTAAAACATAATGGCAAGAAAAAGTCACTTTGATAAACCAACTTTTACTATATCTTAAAGGGACACTGAACCCAAATTTTTTCTTTCATGATTCAGATAGAGCATGCAATTTTAAGCCATTTTCTAATTTACTTCTATTATCAATTTTAATTTGTTCTCTTGCTATCTTTATTTGAAAAAGAAGGCATCTAAGCTAAGGAGCCAGCAAATGTTTGCTTCAGGACCATGGACAGCACTTGTTTATTGGTGCTGACCAATCAGCAAGGACAACCTAGGTTGTTCACCAAAAATGGGCCGGCATCTAAACTTACATTCTTGCTTTTCAAATAAACATACCAAGAGAATGAAGAAAATTTGATAATAGGAGTAAATTAGAAAGTTGCTTAAAAATGCATGCTCTATGTGAATCGCAAAATAATTTTTTTTAGTACAGTGTCCCTTTAATGGTCTGCAAGACAGCTAAAAAGTAAGATCCGAAACACTTTTTTTTTCTTTAGAGCATGCTATTTTAAACCACTTTCCAGTATGCTTCTATTTTCAAATTTGATTTATTCTCATGGTATCTTTTGTAGAAGAAGCATCAATGCACTGGGCGCTAGCTGAAAACATTAGATGACCCACTGAGAAGAGGCATACATGAGCATTCATCAATTAGCAGCTAGCTCCCGGCAGTGTATTGCTGCCCCTGAGCCTACTTAGGTATGCTGTTCTAAAAAGGATACCAAGAGAAAAAAGCAAATTAGATATTATAACTAAATTTGAAAGTTGTATAAAATGACATGTCCTATATGAATCATAAAAGTTTAATTTTTACTTTAAATATCCCTTTAAGGCACTTATTGTTCCCACATATACCAAGGTGGTGTAGATTGGGAAGAGGAACTTTACTACATTAGCTATCTGTGTCATTAAAATAAAGGTCTACATATATAATTGAATGCATTTCCCAATTGCTTGATTTAAGTAATCATTGTAGAAAGAAGTGATCAGAGAAAATTGTGACATAGTACTAAGGTAATGTTTATAAGGGTTACATCATAGAAATTGCATTTAAATAAAAAGTTATATGTGCAATATAGAAAAGAACTATTTAAGTTGTTTTTTTTTCGAAAGCAGAAGTTTTGAGAACCATGAAAATGAGTTTGGTAATTTAATAGAATAGAAGAAAGCAACGATCCACTCCTTTCTTATGCATAAAACCAGAACTTTATTTAATGCATTTAAAACAGCATAAAAAATCCAATACTTTCTCGTAGCGGGCGCAGCACTAAGGCTTACGCGTTTCGAATGTCAAGCTGTAGCCATAGCCTGTTAGTGCTGTGCCTTACACAGGTATTTGAAACAAATGCAGCATTTTAATTGGCTGTACTGCAGATTCAATTAAAACACAAATTACGTCCACTACATTAACTATTTCAAAGCCTACTACCTGCAAGAGTAAAAATCAAGTGAGTGTTTTGTAGCAGTATACAAGATGAAAACACATATTAACCATATATCAATAATTTTAAAAATAGAGTTGTATAACCATCAAATTGTTACAAAAAGAGACATTGTAATATTGTATACTATACATAAATACATATCTAGTAATATGAAGCTGCAAAGAATGGATATAGCACATTCTTATGTATATGTGTATGTGGTTTTAATGACTAGTAGAATTAAATTATACAGATATCCCCCATTAAAGAAGTTATGTACCATAAATGGGGACTGTAGACTCCCATGGGATATATTTGAATAATTCCTCATGTTCTTACCAGTCAATAGTTTTTAACCTACCCTATAATGGAAATGGGTATATTTCCCAAAAGGAGGAACTTGAACTTAGTACCCTGACAATGTGGGTGCATACCTCACAAAGGGAGATTCTAGTGAAGAGAGAAAAAAGAGAGAAGAGAAAACATCAGGAAGCCCTTAGACCCTGGGAGAAGCTACTCCCAGTAGTTTATCATATGTTTGGAGTTAAGCCCCCTAGGCATTCTGGTGTCTAGCTAAAACATCCAGTAAATTTCCCTCTTGGCTAGAAACTGGTCCAAATGTCCACCTCTTTTGGGAAGCATTACTTTCTCTATGGCACACCATCTAAAGGTATTTAGATTGCCATTGTGAGATTTTGAGAAATGTTGGACCAAAGGTGTAGATGCTTTGCCCACATTGATGGTGGACAAATGCTCTCTTATTCTGGATCTCATGTCTCTAGATGTGAAACCCCCATATTGCATAATTGACTGTCTCTTTTTTGTAACAATTTGATGGTTATACAGCTCTATTTTTTTAATTATTTATATATGGTTAATATGTGTTGCCTCTTGTATACTGCTACAAATCACTCACTTGACTTTTACTCCTCTTGCAGGTAGTACGCTTTGAAATAGGTAATGTAGCGGGCGTAATTTGTGTTTTAATTGAATCTACAGTACAGCCAATTAGAATTCTGCATTTGTTTTAAATACCTGTGTAAGGCCCAGCAACAGGCTATGACTACGGCTTGACAGCCGAAATGCGTAAGCCTTAGTGCTGCGCCCACTACGAGAAAGTATTGGAGTTTCTATGAGTTTCTATGCTGTTTTACACGCACTAAAGTTCTGGTTTTATGTATAAGAAAGGAGTGGAACGTTGCTTTCTTTAACTCTTCACTTATCCAGTTGATTCGATTCCTTTCGGCAGAGCACCGTTGAATCACCTGGTTACTCCGCCTAACCCCTCCCCCAACACTGACGTATGCTGCACAAGGAAGATCCGAGAGTCCGAGAATCCAAGAAGCAGAGACACTGACAAAAGTGAGAGCAGGGCAAGCTGATCATGGATCACAATCCGTCGGGATACGGAGCCCCTCTACACTGCAGCATCCACTTCAGCGGAACAGGAGAGTAAGAAGCCTAGAGTGGGGTAAGCAGGGTACCGGGAAGTATTGCTTTTAATCATTGAGGAGAGAGTGTTAGTGTGAGAGCGGGACATTATTTAAAGTGTGCCATTCCCATTTTTCTACTAATGTAATAGAGTAGTCATATCTCAGGACTGGTTTATTGGCATAAGAATATCTAGTTTCTGTTGAAGGATTTTTGGAGAGATTTTAAAAAAGACTTAAAGAAATTTGTGAGAATTAGTAGTGGAGTGAAGGAGGCATTAAATGAAAGTGCATTTGGAAATGTACAGTCAAGCAGTATTATAAAGAGTTGCATCTTTTTCAAAATGGTTTTATGTATGCAGTGTCACTTATGTCTGCTGGTGACCATTGTAAATGAACAACCAGCAGGTTTGTGAAGGAATAAGACATTTAAAAGTGTACTTGCAATAAGTTGCATGAAGGTATATTTCTTTCTTTTGCACCTTTATTTATGCTTGAATATGTGTGTGTATATGTGTGTGTTCAGTCAAGATCATGTACAAAACCCTCACTTCACCTACACTTTCCAACCATTTGCTTGTAGGATTTCCTGCATTTAATGTGTATAATTGCATCAGATGCTCAAAAAAATATTTCTTACACACCAAACTAGAAGCACTAGCAATGTGGAAAAACACGTTAAGAAAATGTGTTCTGTAAATGCATGTTGTTGTTAAATATTTGCATGCCTGGTTTGTTATAGTAATGTAGTCTAACTGGAGAGAATGACATTTGTATTGGGACTCTCACAGATACAAAAGACTGGCTGCCCATGGGCTTTCCCAATTGTTCTGGGGTTTTCAAGGCTTGGTCTGGATTTGGATCACCTAAACCTCAACTCTGCATGCAGAATTTGAAAACACGTTATTACGTCATGCCTCACTATTTCATTACTTAGAATGTGTTAATATTGTTTTTTCAAGTTTTTTTTGTGTATATGTTAGAGTGGACTGTTATATAGAGGGTGTTTTTTCTCCTTTTTATTAATTTGCATGTTTTGTAATGTTCTTAAAAACATTTTTATGATGTCAGAATCATTGACAGTTGTGTCTCAGAAGCAGTTCCATTGAATTGAATATCTGACAATGGGTGGGTACAAATATGTTTGAATTTTGAAAGGTGAACAGTTTCAAGAAAAAGATGTGTCTTTATTAAATATAATGGAGCAGATTACTCCGAGACAAGAGGCGGTTACACATTTCACAATTTTAGAGTTGCAAAAATAAAATATGAGCTTCACAAACTGTGTTATTGGATCTAGGCCACTGAAAAATTGCTATTTTTTGACAACTTGATATTAATTAGGTGTACTATACACTTATATGTATACATCCATAATTAAATGCATCATTAGGTTAAAAAAAATACCAATATTAAGTCAAACAAGACAAAATACATTAAAATATATGTAGTACTAGTACTAAAATCAGTGTTGACAAGGTTCTCAACTTTGAAACCTGTCCGCACAGCTTTGCATCAAATGAGCAATGGACCCAGTACCTCCCCTACCCGGATATATTATTACACATTTGATTGAGTATGTAAAGCAGCGCCTTCTCTCGTGTGAACAACCTTGCAAGAGAAGGGCCTGTCAATCACCCCAAGCAAGCATGTTCAGGGTGATTTTAATCTGCCCCTTCTGATGATCACTGGTTCTCCCATTGTAGGAGGCAAGTACTCAAAAGCAGCTTATGCTGCTTAGTACATTGAGCCCAAAGTACTGTAACAAAAACAAAAACATGAAAATGTTACATTACTTACAACTTAGCCTTAAAGGGACACTGTACCCAAATATTTTCTTTTGTAATTCAGAAAGAGCATGCAATTTTAAGCAACTTTCTAATTTACTCCTATTATCAATTTTTCTTCGTTCTCTTGCTATCATTATTTGAAAAAGAAGGCATCTAAGCTTTTTTTTGGTTTCAGTACTCTGGACAGCACTTTTTTATTGGTGGATGAATTTATCCACCAATCAGCAAGGACAACCCAGGTTGTTCACAAAAAATGGGCGGGCATCTAAACTTACATTCTTGCATTTCAAATAAAGATACCAAGAGAATGAAGAAAATTTAATAATAGGAGTAAATTAGAAAGTTGCTTAAAATTTCATGCTCAATCTGAATCATGAAAGAAAATTTTTGGGTACAGTGTCCCTTTAAAGTAATTTATTTTACTTTTCTAAATTCTAGAGTTATATCCGTTACCACCACAGAGTTGATTAATCTATGCTTATCCTCAACTAATGAATGATCTGCCCCAGGGATGCTTTTGTGCACAAACATTCACTTCCATTCAGTTTCACTATAGATATAAACATTTTTAAAGGGGTGTTAAACACTAAATATAAATTTGATATAATGATGTATTCAAAGCAAATATTATCCAGATAATTTAGTGTAGATATGTCACTAAAGGGGGACTTTATCAGTTAATTTATAACTGTTACAAACTGGTCTCAGCAGGTCATAAGAAATAAGAAGGACAAGCTTTTAAATCTAGGATGACTAAGTTACAACATTATGGTGCCATTACCTTATTGAATTTCAGGGTAATTGGAAGCCCCACAATTTGCAGAATTCAATTACAGGAAAAGGGAACAAAATAATTGATGACAGTACATTGCAGACTTTTTTTTTAATTCACATATTATATTACAATATCAAAGTGTTTGAAGTGAAACTAAATCAAATTTACATTTTCATGAAGGAGCATATAATTTAAATAAAAAATTACCCCAATTTACTCCCATTATTACAATGTACACAGTACTATAAATATATATATATATATATATATATATATATATATATATATATATATATAAATAAGCACGTGCAAGAGTTCACAGTATATACATATATAGAATTCAAATTAGTCAGAAAAAAAAACCTACTACTCATTTGACATTTAGACTACTGTGATTATCAAAAACTCGCCAGCATGGATAGACCTCACATAAAATATTTGGAGCTTTTGAGCATTATGGGGTCGATCCGATAAAAATCGTCGCCCGCAAAAGCTGGTGATGCCAATATTTGCGCGGGTTTGGTATCCTATATACGGCGTAACCTAGAAGTTACGCGTGTATATTTCTGCCGTCGCCCGTAGTTTTTTGGGCCATAGGCAGGTATACCAAACCCGCGCAGTTTGGTATCCACTATACAGCGTAAGGACTTACGTGCCGAAAATGGAGAAATCTTACTCCATTTTCACCTCGCCACTAAAAAGCAGCCGTAAAAAGCCTTACGCTGACTATTGGAGCCCCGTAACTCCCTAAACTGGCTGCTAAAATAAACCTAACACCTAACGCATGCGCAATGTCTATCTCCCTGTCAACCGCGATCCCCCGCCGCAATCCCTAATAAAGTATTTAACCCCTAAACCGTCGCCATCTACATAAACTAACCCCCTACTGTGAGCCCCTAAAACCGCCACCATCTAACTGATCTATCCCCTAATGTGAACCCCTTACACCGCCGGCATCTATATTAAAATTATTAACCCCTAATTTAATCTACCTACCCCGCCGCCAGCTATATTGTCTATATTTACCCTAAGTATATTATAGTTAATATAGTTATTACATTATATATATTAACTATATTAACCCTAATCATATTAGGGTTAATATAGTTAATATAGTTACTATAGTATTTATATAAACTATATTAACTCTATCTAACCCTAACACCCCTAACTAAATTCTTATTAAATAAATCTAATTCATATTATAAACTAAAATATTCCTATTTAAATCTAAATACTTACCTATAAAATAAACCCTAAGATAGCTACAATGAAATTAATAATTACATTATAGCTATGTTAGGGTTTATATTTATTTTACAGGTAAATTGTTAATTATTTTAACTAGGTATAATAGCTATTAAATAGTTATTAACTATTTAATAGCTACCTAGTTAAAATAATTACCCAATTACCTGTAAAATAAATCCTAACCTAAGTTACAAATACACCTACACTATAAATAAATTAAATAAACTACAAATATCTTTCTAAAAATACAATTAAATAAACTAAACTAAATTACAAAAAAAAACAAACACTAAATTACAAAAAATAAAAAAAAGATTACAAGATTTTTAAAGTAATTACACCTATTCCAAGCCCCCTAATAAAATAATAAAGCCCCCCAAAATAAAAAAATTCCCTACCCTATTCTAAATTAAAAAAAGTTCAAAGCTCTTTTACCTTACCAGCCCTTAAAAGGGCCTTTTGTGGGGGCATGCCCCAAAGAAAACTGCTCTTTTGTCTGAAAAAAAAACACAATACCACCCCCCAACATTACAACCCACCACCCACATACCCCTAATCTAACCCAAACCCCCCTTAAATAAACCTAACACTACCCCCCCTGAAGATCTCCCTACCTTGTATTCACCCCCCCCGGGCAGAACTCCTCATCCGATCCGGGCGATGTCTTCCAGCAAGCGGCAGTGAAGTCTTCTTCCATCCGGGCGATGTCTTGAAGCAAGCGGCAGAGAGTCTTCTTCCATCGGCGATGTCTTCAAGCAAATCGGCATCTTCAATCTTCTTTCTTCGCTCCTCCGCCGCGGAGCATCCATCCGGCACGACGACTTCCCGACGAATGAGGTTCCTTTAAATGATGTCATCCAAGATGGCGTCCGTCGAATTCCGATTGGCTGATAGGATTCTATCAGCCAATCGGAATTAAGGTAGAAAAATCTGATTGGCTGATTGAATCAGCCAATCAGATTCAAGTTCAATCCGGTTGGCTGAACCAATCAGCCAATCAGATTGAACTTGAATCTGATTGGCTGATTCAATCAGCCAATCAGATTTTTCTACCTTAATTCCGATTGGCTGATAGAATCCTATCAGCCAATCGGAATTCAACGGACGCCATCTTGGATGACGTAATTTAAAGGAACCTCATTCGTCGGGAAGTCGTCGTGCCGGATGGATGCTCCGCGGCGGAGGAGGGAAGAAAGAAGATTGAAGATGCCGATTTGCTTGAAGACATCGCCGATGGAAGAAGACTCTCTGCCGCTTGCTTCAAGACATCGCCCGGATGGAAGAAGACTCTCTGCCGCTTGCTTCAAGACATCGCCCGGATGGAAGAAGACTTCACTGCCACTTGCTGGAAGACATTGCCCGGATTGGATGAGGAGTTCTGCCCGGCGGGGTGAATACAAGGTAGGGAGATCTTCAGGGGGGGTAGTGTTAGGTTTATTTAAGGGGGGTTTGTGTTAGATTAGGGGTATGTGGGTGGTGGGTTGTAATGTTGGGGGGTGGTATTGTGTTTTTTTTTTCAGGCAAAAGAGCAGATTTCTTTAGGGCATGCCCCCACAAAAGGCCCTTTTAAGGGCTGGTAAGGTAAAAGAGCTTTGAACTATTTTTAATTTAGAATAGGGTAGGGGATTTTTTTTATTTTGGGGGTTTATTATTTTATTAGGGGGCTTAGAATAGGTGTAATTAGCTTAAAAACCTTGTAATCTTTTTTTATTTTTTGTAATTTAGTGTTTGGTTTTTTTTGTAATTTAGTTTAGTTTATTTAATTGTATTTTTAGATAGATATTTGTAGTTTATTTAATTTATTGATAGTGTAGGTGTATTTGTAACTTAGGTTAGGATTTATTTTACAGGTAATTGGGTAATTATTTTAACTAGGTAGCTATTAAATAGGTAATAACTATTTAATAGCTATTATACCTAGTTAAAATAATTAACAATTTACCTGTAAAATAAATATAAACCCTAACATAGCTACAATGTAATTATTATTAATCTATCTATCTATCTTAGGGTTTATTTTATAGGTAAGTATTTAGATTTAAATAGGACTATTTTAATTAATAATATTAATATTAGATTTATTTTAATAAGAGTTTAGTTAGGGATGTTAGAGTTAGATAGGGTTATTATACTTTATATATATATAATATAATAACGATATTAACTATATTAACCCTAATATAATTAGGGTTAATATAGTTAATATATATAATATAATAACTATATTAACTATATTAACCCTAATATAATTAGGGTTAATATAGTTAATATAGCTGGCGGCGGTGTAGGGGGATTAGATTAGGGGTTAATAATTTTAAAATAGATAGCGGCGGGGTAGGGGCTCACTTTAGGGGGTAGGTAAGGCGGCGGTGTTAGGGGCTCACTTTAGGGGGTTATAGATTTAATATAGCTGGCGGCGGTTTAGGGGTTAATAACTTTATTAGGTAGCGGCGGTTTAGGGGTTAATACATTGTTATTGTTAGGATAGTGAGGGGGGATAGCGGATAGAGGGTTAGACGTGTCGGGCTATGTTAGGGAGGCGTGTTAGACGTGTCGGGCTATGTTAGGGAGGCGTGTTAGACAGTGCGGGTGATTTAGACTTTAGTCAGGTTTTGTAGGCGCCGGCAGTTTCTAACGTGCCGCAAGTCACTGGCGACGCCAGAAATTTGTACTTGCGCAGATTCCTGGACATCGCTGGTTTATCTGACTTACGGCACTTTAGCATCTGACGGCGCAGTATATGGGATAGCTCGAGTTGCGAGCTGAAACTGCGGGCGATGCGGGTTCCTTCGCTTGCGCCGCAAACTACGATCTATATCGGATCGCGCCCTATATTGCTATGTATGTGTCTCTCCTTCACTTTAAGTGCCCTGCATAAACAACTCTCAAGTTAAAATTTGTGTTTTTAAAATTCTTTGCCTTCACAGCACTGATGAGAGTTCTTAAATAATCTCTCCAGAGCAGAGATCTTAAAATCTTTGGACCCTCAATTTAATTGAATTGTCTTTTTATTATGCATTTTTCAATTATGCAATGCTACTGTATATAATAGTAATTTAAATGTCTTTTTGACCTACATTTTTTTATTTATTAAAAGGTATCTGTATTCGAGTGTGCTTGAAGTTCATCTTAAACATATAAAACATTATAAAAGAGTATTATTTAGTAACTGTGAGCCATTCCATCCTTGTCATTATTAAATCATAATTTTCCAGAGGTCATCTTCACAGCGACAAAAGGCTCTTTTAATGCTGTATTTAGTGAGCTAATGAAATGTAGTGATTTTATTGGTTTTAACAATTCATATCACTTTGAATTTTAAGGAGCAATAAAGTATTTTTGGAAATATATATATATATATATATATATATAAAAAAAAAGTTTTGTTCCAGGCTGAAGTCAAATTATCATGAGCTAGCACAATCATTAGCACCCTCCGTGGAGTGCTGCTGCGGAATGAATGGGATAAAACATATTTCAATTAGCAGCTCGAAGCTGGCATTAATTACTGTGATTTCTGGTGCTGAGGTAATCTCTTCACCTTCCTCTGTATGAAGGGAAAGCTAATAGAATTTGAACAAACAAGGGAAAAGTGTTTTAATGGTCATTTAATTCTGTAAGTGGCAGCTTGGTTTCTTGAAGGAAAAAAAAATGTAAAAAAAAAACCCTATCCACTAAACTAGATTTTTAAAGTGCAAAATTTTACGATTCTAAAAAGGTAAATTATAGAGGATATGTAATTGAAGTAAAATGATTTAACCTATTTCATTAACAACATTCATCTTCTTATTACATATTTAAAAGGGACATAAAAATATCTTGCTTTTGTGTAGAAAAAAAAGTGTTGTATCCCATACTTCCTACAAAATGTCTAAATGTAGCTTAATCTCAGAGAAGCCCAGAGACACTCCTTGTTTGGTGTGCTTTTTCAATAACTATAGTCACCGGTGGCCAGATGGAAATGAGTTTATATCTAGAGTTAAGCGAAGGGAGTCCAGCCGTAAATATATAAAAAAACAAATTTACCTTTATTATTTCATATGGGTCAAGGCACAAAACAGACAAATGTTTCAGGCTCAACTAGCCCTTAATCATGCCTTCTCTATAATTAAGCAATCCATGTACAATTTCTAGGACAACATAAAACAAACTTACTGCCACCTCACTCAGGGTGGGCTTCCACCCAAACCCCCCCCCCCCCGGCTGAACTTTGCTTCCTGCAGCTAATAAGTGGGTGTACTGATAAAACACTGCAACCTTGTATGTAATTTATGCAGCCTCTCAGTGGCTTGTACAAAATAAATATAAAAATAAATAACCACAAACACTAAGTTAGTGGTCAGAATTAGAAGACCAAGCTTAGTAAAATATATATTTTATTTATTAAAACAAATATTTAGTTTTATTTATTTTTGTTAAAACAACATGTTGTGTTCAAGATGCAAGAGATGCGTTGAGACATTCTACAACACTCTCTTGTCATTTTATTAGGCTAGCATTTATAGACACAAAAGTGGGATGGAATAGTTGAACAAAATTATAGATTACACGCTAAAAGCAAATTATACTTTTCTGACTTTAGATTTACTAAATACTAAAGACCATTATGTTTACTAATGTACAATAAGAATAAGGGTTATTATTTCTTCACAGCACGTAATTACTTTAATTACACCTACATTCACTCTTTGATGTTGTAAATTAATGCATACAGCTTTACGCTTCATTAGTTCCAGAACATATACAAACATTACTAAAGCTTATAATTGTTATATATTTTTTAAAGGGGAAATGTTCTATGATAAAATGTATATTTACTTCTAATGTTTAAATTGTTTTGCTGATATATAAAAATCATATAATTTTTTTTTGGAAAAGCATGTTTCATCGATGTTAATGACATTAAATGGCCATAGTGCCCTTTCCCAGAATGTCATACTGGCTGATTTGTCAGTAAATATTACAAGTATGATTTGACTCATTTAAAACTGTCTATTAAAGGGAATATGCAAAATACAAGGTTGCGAAATTGAGAAACCTATACATTGAAAATGCATATTAGTCAGCATCACATGTTTCTTACTTTAAAGGGACATTAAACCCAAATTTTTTCTTTCATGATTCAGATGGAGAATACCATTTTAAACCACTTTCTCATTTACTTCTATTATCTAATTTGCTTCATTCTCTTGATATTCTTTCCAGAAAAGCATATCTAGATAGGCTCAGTAGCTTCTGATTGGTGGCTGCACATAGATGCCTCATGTGATTGGCTCAACCCATGTGCATTGCTATTTCTTTAACAAAAGATATCGAAAGAATGAAGCAAATTAGATAATAGAAGTAAATTGGAATGTTTCTTAAAATTGTATTTTCTATCTGAATCATGAAAGAATTTTTTTGGGTTTAATGTCCCTTTAAGTGTGTAAATGTATGTTCTAAGATAACAAATATGTTATATATATTCTATTGAAGCAGTGCTTGTAACAATGTATCAACATTCTACAAACATTGCTGTAAACACTGCTGCCAGATGGCTAAAGACACACACACACTCCTGAGCTCACCAAGGGTTATCCTTAAACAAAGGATACCAAGACAACTAAGCAAAATTGACTATATTTATATTTATATAAAAAAAGGGAAAGTTGTTTAAAAGCGTTAATGCTCTAATCCATGTATATCTTAATATTTACTTTACTGTACCTTTAACCATAAATGTTGTAGTTTTCTCTGATAGCCAAAGGGTTCAACTATGTTCAAATCATCTACCTGTATATGATTTTAAAAAATATTCTGTGGCACTGTAAGTCAACACCGTGAACAATTTTAAGTATGCCAGAAAATAAATTATGAACTTACTTATAATTTGAATTTCTACAATATCTCAACATGACACATCTGTACTATTTTTCACAGTAAAGAGGGTGACACTATTGCGAAGATCTAAAGTAGTTTGATGCTTCAGAACAACACTGGGAGAAAAAACGTGCCCTTTAGTCACTTGTTATATTTTTCTGCACAGAAATGTTTAATTAAGTGTCATCTTCTAAGAGTTCTACATCTGTGAATAGCTTTCATATGAATTTCCACACTTTTTTATGTATTAAACAAATAACAAACTATGACTAACACGTTTAAAGACTAAAGTCAATGCTGGGCGTGAGATTCTTTTTTTTATTTCATTTATTTTGCCATTTTAAATACTAAAAAATCTGATACCCCCCTTTTAAATTGCTTTTAACTTAAAGAGATACAAGGGTCAAAATTAAAATGTGCATGGGTGCATTTCAATTTGAAATAAGCATTTTAGCAGTATGCTTCTATTAGCGAAAATACTTGTAGTAAAAGTTATTGCTTTTCAGCAGCATACGCACATATCCTGTGAGGGCTGTGCACCAGTATTCAAACACTTTGGGATCCATTTATTAAGCAGCGGATGCTGCTTCGGAGCCCCATCGTTTCAGTCTTGCCTGAAGCGGAAGTTCAGAAGCAGCGGTCATAAGACCGCTGCTCCTTAACTTGTCTGCCACCTTTTAGTTGGCGGATTGAAATCATCCCAATCTGATCGGGATGTTTCACAGTCCCTGCTAGTGGTTAATTGGCCGC
The DNA here is from genome assembly GCF_027579735.1 of Bombina bombina. Taxonomy (NCBI): domain Eukaryota; kingdom Metazoa; phylum Chordata; class Amphibia; order Anura; family Bombinatoridae; genus Bombina; species Bombina bombina. The sequence continues at coordinate 453,824,026 of NC_069504.1, read as the reverse complement.
CAGTGAGCAGGGGGCGGCATTGCACAAGCATTTCACTAGAAATTCTTGTGCCATGTTAAATGCTGACAGCTACAGTGACTCATGTCCGCTCGACTATTAATAAATCTACGGTTTTGCCTGCTCAGTGTCTATGGTGTGTATTGCTTCTGAAGACATAATTTGTATCAAACAAGCTACTGCTGATCCTCTAAAAAGATGTTGTGTTTGAATGCTGGTGCACGGGCCCTCACAGGATATGCACGTATGCTACAGAAAAACAGTAATATCTTTTATTAAAAACATTTTTGCTAGTGGAAGAATTTCAAATTGAAATGCACATTTCATGTTTGACCTTTCAATCCCTTTCATTTTTTTACCCTATTCATCTATGTTTTAACTTTATTCTTCAAATGTCTAAGGGGAATTTTCCAATATGTTAAATAACTGGACTTTTACAGGGTCTCTGGACATTGAAACCCTCATTAGTAGTATTCCATACCATTACAAAAATGCCTACACTTAACATGTGCCGTCCTGTTTTACTGACCACAATCCAAATTCTCATTACTTAATAGCCTATTTATGGGGCCATTTTACTCTTTAAATTCAACAGCTTAAATTACTTCAGTTAGGAAAAAATGTGACCAAACAGGTACAAATGCTTTCTACTTGATAAATGAAAGTAAAAAAAATATACCCTAATTGAAATGAATAAAATTGATCAACACTCACACGCCCATTGTATAGATCACGCCTTTGCTCAAATCCCCTAGAGCACAGCAGGTTAATTGCACATCACCTACACTTCATTAAAAGGCCTCAACCAATGTACAGGCCCTTGAACCTGTGAGGCAATTACTAAATCCCCAAAATTGGCCATTTTTCTTTGTCTTTAAGTGTGCCCATTTCATTTTTAGATTACAAAATTGTGAGACTTATTATGTACATAACTATTTTGTGTTGTTTTCGGGAGTAACAATTTTGAGCTTCAAGGGTATTAACGGCAGTAGCATTTTCATATTGTGATCACTGGAAAACGACATTGATAATCCAAGCTGATGTTCAGAAATCTTTATCTGCTAAAAACAAGTGCAAGATTGTGATTAACCCTTTAGACACAACTACAGTGTCAGGTTTAGTGAAATTGTTTTTCACACCCACATTTACTTTCCATGCATTAACATGGAGACTATAATTGATGCTGTCGCATATAATTGATATTACTGTGCATGACTCTATGCCTGTTGGTGTATTGTTACTATCAGAGAGTGTGCTTACTGGGATTTGTATTCCTGGAACTATACATTTGCTGCTATTTTGGATTCTTGGCTCTTTGAATTTATTCTGCCTTCCTATTTATGACTCCTTACCATCTTTACTGCACTTCTTAGCAAGTGTCTAGCAACAGACTGTTTGCTGCATATCTTCTTGCTGTTTCAGGTACCTTTGCAGATATCTGCCCTATTACATTTGGCAAATCTGTCTCTAAGCAGGCTACTGAGGAAGTGTTATTCAAAATACTGAGATACTGTGAATTCTGCACAGGTGCTGACATTTACTAAGCTCCATTACTGTTTTGTTTTGCATAGAATAACTTTGCTTAATATATGGCTTTTTTTAACCATTAAAACTACATTAAACTGAAATTGTCGATCCTCATAACAGTTCAAAATATATATTTTTTAATTACGTATACTTTTCATTTCCAATAATTTTACTCCAAAGAAAATGTTTTTCTATTGAAAAGCTGGTGTCTGTCCTGTGGTATTCAGAACATCAAAAATTTCTACATAATGATTTCTTATTATGGGCCGGATTCCAAGTGGAGCGGTATTTAATGCTCTAGCTCGCGTGCTAACTCCGCTAGAAGAAATCTTTTTGCATGCATCAGGTAGCGCACGTATTACAAGTTGAAAGTAAAACATTTTCACTTGCATGCTAACCTGATGCGCACAAAAAGCCAGTTAGGATATCACGCACACGTTAACATATTCCCCCATAGAAGTCAATAGAGCAAAAAAAAGCACCCTACCAGCGCGCAAACCCGATAGCATATTCTCAAGTGCGCTAACCCAACATGAAAATAATATTTCACATTCCAATGTTCTTCACACACATATATATATATATATATATATATATATATATATATATATATATAAAGCTATACATATATTTATTTATTTATAAATACATAGAATATATTTTCTAATGTGCAGAACATTGAAATGTTAAATATTTACAGTAAATTCACAGTATAACACTTTATTAAATAAGAATATTGCATACATATGATTTTTCATGTTTTCATCTACTTGACAGCAAAGGACTCTTATTGCACAAATATACGTATGTCTATATATGTTTACATATGTATTTATGCGTATATATATATATATACATATATATATATATCTGTAAATACATATACACACACACATATACATACATATGTACACACATATAAACAAATACTGTATATATATCATAAAACATTTAACCAGAGCTTTGAGGACATGCTATCCTGACGCGTGTTAACTTCAATTGCGCTCAAGCGATCCCTATTATTTTTAACTTGCACATAGAGTCCTCATGTGATTGGCCCACCCATGTGTATTGCTATTTATTTAACAAAAGATATCTAAAGAATGAAGCAAATTAGATAATATACATAAATTGGAATGTTGTTTAAAATTGTATTCTCTTTCTGACTCATGAAAGACAAATTTTGGGTTTAGTGTCCCTTTAAGCAACTGCCCATGTATTAGATCACCTTGACCTTTAGATACTGTCAAATATTTGTATTTATCTACATTTGTTTATTCAGTCATCTAGAAGGTCTGGGGAACAAAAATAAAATATTTTTATTGAATAATATGCCCTTACTAGTTCCCACAGTTGTATTATAAACTTAAGGGCGATAAAAGGTAAATATAAAACAGGTAGTTTTATAGAGTTACCAAAAGTTAAACAATGATTGATATTTGCAGGATACTGACTTATTCCACCATAAATTCCATAATTTGAAAATTATTAAAACTCAGTATATTCATTTAATTTTTTAATATTTTTTAGTAATCAAAATATGAATGTGATGGTTTATTTAGCAGTCACATCATCAAATTACTATAAAGTTGCAATTTTAAAATTATTTTTGCATGGATAGAAATATTTGCACATATTTATGTATGTTACAGTAATCAAGCTGTACTGTGAAGCATAAATTGTTCCATTTTTCAAGCCGTAGAGGCTGCTTTGGAACCATTGCTCATGCAAGCAAGCAGTGGTCATAAAACTGTTGCTTCCTATCCTCTTCACAACCTCACCTAAATCACACCAAGCTCACTTGTCTAGAGTGGTTGACAGACCAAGGCTGGCTCAGAAGAAGCAATGCACTGGGAGCTAGCTGCTTATTTGTGACTTCACATAAATGCCTCTTGTCATTGGCTCACCTGATTTGTTCAGCTAGTTCCCAGTAGTGCATTGCTTCTCTTTCAAGAAAGGCGAATGAAGCAAATTTGATAACAAAAAAAAATTGTAAAGTTGTTTAAAATTGTATGCTCTTTAGGAATTATAAAGGATTCATTTTGAGTTTAATGTCTCTTTAAAATAAACAAAACTAATATTCTTGTAATTATTAAAAAGCTCAGAATACTAATAGAGACAGAGACATGTTCAATACTTGTAATCCTGTCCTGCAATAATGAAAAATGTTGCCCAGAGGTAGTAGGTATAGGACAACAAATTGTTTCCAGTGTATCCTCAATGTATGATAACAAGGTACTTGTCTCTACCTAAGCACATGTGATTTAATGATGATGACAAAGCTATTGAATATTTGTAAGTCCAAAGGTTCAAGGTCCCTATAATAAGATTTTATAACTGTTAAATTTACTGTTCACCTTTATTCTTTTTACTTTATATTGCTATTGATTGGAGCCATAATTAAACCACACTACCTAATAGTTTGCTTAGTTTTATTATTTTATCAATATTTGACAATATAAGTTAAAATCTCACAATCTCTTTGTCATCTTTACTGCTGTATTTTTGCATTCCAAGTCTATAATATAGCTAATTAAGATAAGTATTGTATAACTTACACATAAAAATGCATTTATTGTAATTAATTATGAATTTGTTGCAAGATAGAATTTACTTTTGACATTTCAATATTACACTTGCAAGTTAAAACTATTTGCTTAGGGGGGCAGATTTAACCATCAGAGTGTGCGGACGCATCTATAAAGGGCTCTGTGATCAATTTCTTCAAAAGCAGTAAAAAGCAGGAGATTTTCCCCTTATTTTATCACATGATCTGCTAGCTTTCCCCTACAAAGTGGAAAGACCTCTCACTTGAAGAAAAGGATATCTTCTTTTCCACATTGCCGCATCATTACACCAAGCAGCCGAGGCCCAGCACTGCAGGACATCTGGCTATAATAAACACACCGCTCCTCGGATGGCATTCTAGACCTGGTTACTGGTTCCTAGTCTGGAGGGTCCGGGCTCCGCTCCGGGCCTGGGAACTGTTATCTACCAGTGGGGCGATCAACCATATGAGAGCCTGACGGCTAGTACCTCCCTGAGTTTTTAACAAGCCGACAGGAGACTACGCTGTGAAGGGAGGTGGTAGTCTGAGAACGTCCCTAGACATATCGTGTAATCACCGGCAACAGCACACAGGCTAAGAGGCTCCCAATTGACTAGGCCACAACCCGCAGCAGCTATTTCAAGGTAGGCCTCAAAAGTTTTTACTAGAGGAGCAAAAAGGCGCCATCTTAGCCCTCCCCTTTCAGGAACAGCAGGTCGCAAAAATAGACTGAAGTGAGGCCCTTCGTTTCTTTCTTATGCACTGAACTCCTGGGTTGTACCAGTTCTCCCAGTGACTTAACTGAGGTCAGTCCTACAGAAAAACCTCCTCACACAATACCGCAGTGCTAGAGCCCATAGCCTGACAACAATCAAAACTGTAATACTATAATACAGCTCTCACTCCTGCAAAAGACTATTATTCCAACCTAACAAGCTCAACCTTTAAACCATAGGGTCTAAGCTGACCCCCTAAACATACCCCCAGTTAACAGCTGTGAGACACATATCTAAGTAATTTACAGTACAGTGGACACCATCTTATATAAGATTCCTGCAGGGCTGTAAGGCAGTGCTGACCTGTGCTACTCCTCGCTGCTGTTCTCCAGATTGCTACCAAACACGGTTTTGGACGCCTGCTCCTTCTCACCCCTACCATTCTGCACACTCCCAGTGAGTTTCACTAACACTCTCCAACCTTCTACCGTCCTGGATGGGCATATCCCTTTAAGCAGGAATGGGTACAACACATACCGTCAGATCTTTCCATAGAATGATCACAGAGGCGACAGATGTAAAAATTAAACTGGGATGCGTCTAGCCCCATCAGCGCTCCACCTTTGTGAATTCTGGTCAGGACACCCTGAAACATTTTGGGGGATAAAAGTTAAACCTCCCAATAGCTTCACCCCTCAATTGTGCCTGCCCTGAAACCTAAACATATTAAAAGGTCTCATTCCTTCAAGAGGAAGCAGAAAGGCTTCTCTACCCACAAGAGAACTGTAGCTGACCACTTTTCACTGATCGGCCATTTCAACACACACCTCCTCGGACGAGGAGACCCAAGGCCAAGCAACTTTACTTGATTCTCAGGTGATTGCAATGCCGAAACACCATGTCTCATCTCACTTACAAACAGACTCTATGTCCAACAACCTTGTGGACTCTATTAAATCACTATTGGTGTCTCATCAGGACTCCCTCTGAAAAATGTTTGAAAAAGCTCATGCTGACCTTAAAAGAGACATATCTGCTATAGGTGAAAGAACAGATATGTTGGAGAGGAAACAGAAAGACCTCATGATCGATCATTCCAACTTATTGAGCTACTCCCAAAATTTAGCAACACAAGTTTCTGACCTTGAGAATAAATAATTTAAGAATCAGAGGAGTGCCCGAGACAGTGCTGCCCCAGGACTTAGGTGACTTCCTCCAAGAACTCTTCAAGACCAAGATCAATAGAAGGAGACAAACCTAGAGATATTATTGTACGCTTACACTATTACAACTTCCGGGAGAAACTACTGAGAGCTATAACAAAAGGGGGAGCTCTGACAGGTAGATTATCTGACCTACAGATCTTCCCAGACCTGTCACCCCATACTCTTCAATTGAAAATACATTTCCAATCCTGCACCAAAATTCTAAGAGGCAATGGCATCAAATACCTGTGGGGGTTCCCTGTGAGACTGTTTATAACTTGAGATAGTCAACAGTTCATTGCATCTACAGTCCAACAAGCCAAGGACCTCCTGCAGAGATGGGGACTTCTTACAGAACCACCTCCCAACCCATAGGTCAACCCTAGATCTCAGCAGCTATGTGCCACAGCAAGAGAGTGGCAACCATTAGCTCACAGAACTACCCACAGCAAGAAGAGTCAGCCCACAAATGACCAGGCATCCATCTCCACAGAATAAGATCAGTTTTCCAATTTTACTTCTGATATTCAAATAGACACAGTACTCATAGATTAAACCACCAGGGAAAAGGGCTCATGCTCTCTCCTATTCCTTTTTAAAGACCAACCTCAATTTTCAGCCAAACGCTTTACCAAATTACCTTTCCTCTAGGTGGTCGCTATTCATCCTTTAATGTTTTTTACTTATGAAGAAATTTCCTCCTTTAATAAAGGGACTAACCCTCTACATACCCAGCTGAACTAGGAGTTCTCTCTGCAAAGACACGTGAGACCACGTGAAAGCTTGTTATTGTTTTACTGATGATATTTTGTTTCAATATTTAATATCTGCTCCCCTTCAGCCCAGACATGATCAATACTTCTGGTTGGGGATCATACCTTTAGAAGATTGTACATACTGATGAGTTAACCCTTTAGCTAAGTAGTACCCCAGTAGTACGATGATCTATGAAGTGTTTACTTTATAGATATGCCCAAATTTAATAGTTAATCTATCTAGAAGGGTTTTTACATGACTTGTAGTGCATTTTGAAAGCCACAGCTTCTAGAGTTTACGCTCTCTCTACAATAGAGTTATGTGTAATCATCTCCCCGCTCCCATAACAACCAACCCTTCTAATTTGTAGCAGCTTAACCATTCTTGTATTCCACCAACAGCTCTAGGTTCCTTAGACCATAAAGAGGCATTGGCTTTCTGGGATAAACAATACATATTAGTCCCCCCACCATCTATATGTTCTTCTGGAGATCTAGTGAGAAAAATGTGCAACTAGTGGACAGATATGTTTATAAGTTGTTTATATTGTTCTATGTTATGTTATTGTTAATGTATAATTAGTTCCCAGGTGGGGAACCTTGGTTAATTATGCCTCTCATATTTCAGGTATTTGTTCTTGTTTACTCATGGTTACATCCTTCAATTTTGATTCAGGACACAAAACCATCACGTTACACATTTACTTACACTAACCCATTCAACATAGAAGCGTAATATTAACCCAAACCACGTTTGATTACCATTAAAACTATTTCCATACAAACTACCTTTTTGTTTGACTGATGGGGCACAGGCCCCATGTGCTTCTCTCCCCCACACACAGTTAGCTGTGTCCTCTGGGTTTTTAACCTAGAGGCCACTCATATTGAAAGTGATAAATTATACTTTTCTGTCCTTTTCTGGATTAATACTTGACATCACAATAATTGTATACTCTATAGTACATAACGTGAATTCAACCCAACGACGATCGTCTTTTGATCTTGCATATCATCTCCCCCTTTCCCCCACTCTTCTCTAACTTTCGTAATTTCCTTCCCTCCTCTAACCTTCCCTTTTAGGAAGTTGAACAGGTTGATACAGACCTGAACTCTCACAATGCCCCCACTTAAAGTTACTACCCTAAATGCACAGGGATTAAATTCCCCAACCAAGCCTAGTCTCCTTCTTTATTACATGAGACACCACAAAATTTATCTTGCCTTCTTACAGGAGACAAAATGGTGGATAGATTTCAGATTCTTGCAAAACAACACATATTACCCAGTTTGTGTGTCAACCCCTTACTTGGAGAAAAAAAGGGGGGGTAACAATGTTAGTCCAAAGAACGGTGACTGGTGACATTGAATACATAGAAAGAGACCCTGAGGGAAGATACCTCATTATGATTTACAAGCTTAACAATATACTTTGTACTCTTGTCTCCATTTACACACCCAACACCAAATAGATTATTTTTCTGTGCTTCCTTTTGAGTAGAATAGAGAAGTTGAGAAAAGGACACCTAATTATAGGTGGGGACCTAAACATGGTATGGGACCCCAACCTAGATAAAAAGACCCCTGAAGATCACTCATGTGATTGCAATACAACCTCTCAGTCTATCGCTTTTTGCAAACTAATATACCAATATAACCTCTATGACATATGGAGATGCCTCTCTCCTATTGAAAGAGACTTCTCATGCTTCTCTAAGACCCATAACTCATATTTGTGCATTGATTTCTTGTTTTTTTGCGATTCCTGGTCCCTTTACTCCTTTCACTCTCCAAATATTTTCACCTGCCCGTGGTCTGACCATGATTTAGTAACTGTAGAATTTTCCCTTCTCCAACTCCCAGGCAACCGCCCAGCCTGGAGACTTCCCAAATAATGCCTAACAGTGGAAGAAATCCCTGAGATTTCCAAAACAATCCAAGAATTCTTCCATATCAATGATTAAGGAGACACAACCCTAGATGTAGTCTGGGCAACATTCAATGCCTCTATGAGGGGTTTCTTTATCTCAAGGAGGGCCCTTCAAGACAATCTTTGAAATACCCCTGGCCAAACTGTACTCCAATCTTAGACTTCTAGAATTGACCAATAAGAACCACCCATCTAACCAGACAGCCCACCAGGTAGACATTATAAGAGAGAGGAGATAAATAAGAGAGAGGAACTAAGAGTGCAGGCTAACCTGCGTAAACTAAAGCAATTATACTATCATAAGGGCAATAGGGCAGACAGACTACTGGTAGCTAAACTATGACACAGGACTCAACAACGACGCATACCAGCTATTAAAATATGATTGGTATATTCCCCCAAAGAAATAGGGGAAACATTTGCAACATATTATAAGACTCTCTACAAAAACTCCAATGAGTCACCTCTTGCCAACCCTCTCAGAATAAGACAGTTTTTAGCAAACCTTGTTCTACCACAACTTTCTGATAGCTCAATATCTGAATTAGAATGACCCTTCTCAACCATAGAACTCAAACTAGCGGTAGAATCCCTCAGAACCATAAGGTCCCAGGCCCTGATGGCTTCCCACCTACCTTTTATAAGACCTTCGCCCACAAACTACTCCCTTTTATGCTAGATATCTTTAGCAAGGTTGCCAAGAAAGGTAAATTTATTAGTGAATTTTTAGAAGCTAGCATTCTTGCTATAACTAAGGAAGGAAAGCACTTGACTAAGTGTGAAAACTACAGGCCAATATCACTCAATGTTGACGTGAAATGTTACACCAAACTTCTTGTCTACACATATTCCAACATTACTTTATTTAGACCGGGTGGGATTTGTCCTAATCCGTCAGGGTACTGACAATACCCGCAGACTTCTAAACATATTCACAGAAACAGCAGACATGGAGATTCCCCTCCTCTCCCTTTCTCTAGATGCCGAGAAGGCGTTCAATAGGGTATGGTGGGAGTATATGTTCCAGACCTTGTCGGCCTTTAGTTCCCCTCCTCTTTATGTACCGCTATTAAAGCCCTGTTCTCCCAAATGACTAATTACAAATGGCACCCGGCAGGGGTGTCCCTTGCCCCAGATCTTATTTGCCTTAAGTATTGAACTGTTAGCTGCTGCCATCAGGAAAAAGAGAGACATACAGGGCTTAACTCTCCATGACACTAAACAGAAACTGGCCCTTTTTGCTGATGACTTGACAGAATTCTTGTCTGACCCTTACTCATCCCTTCCACATCTTATGACACTTCTGAAACAATTTGGTACCCTCTCGCACTATAAAGTAAATGTTGAAAAGACCAAGGTTTACTCTATAGGCATACCTCTAAGGGAACATGAATGCATTTGAAAACTCTTCTCCTTTAAATGGTCAACGAGAGACATTAAGCACTTGGAAGTCTTCCTATCTCATGACAAAACAATTACACTTACTGATAATTATCACCCCCTACTTAAACACATTAATTATCTCCTGAGATCTAAAGGATACAATGAGGTCTCCTGGCTGGGCAGAGTGGTGGTGATCAAAATGATTGTCCTCCCCAAGTTGATCTAACTATTTAGATGCTTACCCATTCCAGTCCAGATAACCACTATACGTAAATTTCAAACTGCATTTAATAAATTCAAATGGAATGGCAAAAGGCCCAGAGTTGCAGCCCATTTTCTCCAAGCACCATTAGATAAAGGCGATATAGGACTCCCAAAAATAAAACTCTCACAACGCAGCCATGATCTACCATATGTCGGCTTGGCTAGGCAACCTTCCACCCTCTAGATGGTGTGAAATTGAGCAGGCTTCCCTACCAGCTTTTGTAGAACTAGATGATCTGCTTTGGATCCCTCCACACTGTTCTGATAAACCGACTATTTCCAGCCCGTTAATTAGAAAATGCCAGAGTATATGGTTTAAACTTAGACACAGACCCTCAATTGCCTCCCACCCCTACTGGGCTCACTCAATTCTTGTACTTCTATAGGGCCTCCCAAACACACATAACTTGGAAACATACCTCCTTACGACTAGACACAAACTTATATTCCAACGGTAGACTACTTTACCAAACAGATTTTCTCAACCAGCTAGAGATTCCACCTAAGTTGTCTTTTGACTTACTCAGACTGAGGACCCTGATGAAGGCCTGAGATAATCTCAGGAGCCCAACTATCTGGGAGACCAGATGGACATCTGGACTACAGATGTTTAAACCATTGTTGACCCATTACAAATATCTAATACAAGACACATTAACCTTGAAAACCACTAATGTGCTCACCTGGGAGGGGGAATGGAGACGGGAGTACTCCCCTAAACAATAGATCCAAGCAATACAAGCAACTAAAAATACCATACACTGTGTCACAATGTATGAACTGTTCTATAAGCTTCTAACAAGATGGCACTGGGTCACCACCAAACTACAGATAATCTACCCTCCCCACTCTCCTCTATGCTGGAGAAATTGCAATGAACTAGGAACCCCTCTTCATGTATGGTGGACCTGCCCACTGTTGAGATCCTTTTGGGCCAAAACTAAGAAACCATGCACGGATCTGGAATTGCCCCCCCCCCCCAAAAAAAAAAAAACTAAGGCAGGTACAGCACTCTTACATCTTGACATTACCATTTTACCTAAACACAAACAGGCCCTATTGATATACATCCGGATTTCGACCAAACTAATGATAGCTAGGAACTGGAAAAAAATCTGATTCCTTTTAAATGGCAAGGGATGGTGGACAACCTGAATTTCCTCCAAGCTATGGAAGAGGGTGTTTACAGATCTAAAAATCAAACAGACCTGTTCTACCTGATTTGGGAACCATGGGAAGCCTACAAAAAATCCCACCTACACTAATATTTCTGATCTTAACCAGATACTACAGCCAAAACCACCCTCCAGACTATCCCTTGGTAAGCGAGTCAGTCCCTACCTTCCCCATACCTCCCCTCCTTTACCCCAGATCCTAAGAGATGCAACCTGACTCTTATAAACTACTAGATTCTCTACTATTCATTCTCCTTTATAAATTCCACAGTCCGTGAAAATGTAATTGACTGACAATGAAACCATTACATAAGGTATACTTTTGATGTTAATTATATTACACTAGTGATCTAGAGAAAGGATAAGGCTGACTAGGCCTTGACTGAGTTATGACCATTTACTCATTGTTTACTATGTTAAATAAAACAAGAAAACTGAGGTTGTCATATTATATGCTATGTCATGATCTGTAACATCTGTAACTTTTAAAAAATAGTTTTGTACTCTAGAATGTAAACTTCTTGTACAAGTATTGTTTTGTAACCTCAATAAAAATTCTTTGTTTTAAAACTATTTGCTTAACACTTTGCTAAATTGTTATTTAAATAAAAACTCATTTGATTTGAAGCAAGTTGTATAAGCATATAAATATATACAAGAAGAAGGTGCCACAACAACAGGTACCGTTAAATCCATTATTTTGAGCCATTATATAATGTCTCAGAGTTCTCAAACTAATTCAGTTTGAAATAAATGTTAACAGTTTTTAAGGACTTCGATAAAAATCACAGGAAAACTAAAAACTCAGTTAGCATCTGGAATAATCACACTTTCCTTGTATGCAGTGGTAACATACAATATCATATATTATGACTTAAAGTAACAGTAAACACAATGGGGCTGTTAATCGGCCCCAATGCAGCTGTTTCTTAAGACCGCTGCTCCTTAACTCATACACCTCTTCTGAGGCTGCCGACATCAATCCGCCCGATCGCACACAATCGGGTTAATTTACACGTCCTGCTAGCGGTCAATGACCGTGAATCTGCAGGGAGCGGCATTGCACAAGCAGTTCACCAGAACTGCTTGTGCAATGTTAAATGCAGACCGCATATGCGGTCGGCATTCAGCGATGTCTGTCGGATATGATCCGCTGAGCGGATCATGTAGGACAGACACTTGATAAATCGACCCCATAGTAATTACAAGTCATTTCTGTTGTGTTGCTATAGAACATCACACAAAAATAAAGAGGCAAGGAGCACCAGATTTCAGTAAAACTTAACATTTATTGTAGGCAATATAAAAAATGAGGGCTAAAAAGAGGAAAGAAAAGAAGTTGGACAGAATCAGCTGACATGTTTCGGCTCACACGGTAATCCAAGCTGTGATTCTGTTCCAACTGTTCAGATTCAAATAGCTTACAACCCCATTTCATTGGTTAAAGGGACGGACTACACCAGAATTTTTATTGTTTAAAAAGATAAATAATCCCTTTATTGCCCATTCCACAGTTTTGCATAACCAACATTTTATATTAATATACTTTTTACCTCTGTGATTACCTTGTATCTAATCCTCTGCAGACTGCTCCCTTATCTCTGCTTTTGACAGACATGCAATTTAGCCAACCAGTGCAGACTCCTAAATAACTCCATGGGAGTGAGCACAATGTTATCTATATGACACACATGAACTAGTACTGTCTAACTTTGAAAATCTTTCAAAATGCTCTGAGCTAGGAGGCGGTTTTAAATGGTTTAGAAATCAGTTTGAGGCTACCTAGGTTTAGCTTTTCTAAAATACCACCAAGGGAACAAAGCAAATTTAATGATAAAAGTAAATTGGAAAGTTGTTTACAATTCCATGCCCTATCTGAATCATGAAAGTTTAATTTTGACTAGACTGTCCCTTTAAGACATAAAATCAAAATGACAACTCCCATTTTCCTATCGGCTGAATAATTCCCTTTCTTCTTCACAAAAATATAATTATTAAATTGCATTCCACATTATTCAGATTAATATACAAACCAAGCATTATTAATATAAAAGTACAATATAGAGAGCAAAACAATGCTACAGTAAAGGAAAGGGTACAATGTGTAGGGGAAAGTTAATCTAATTATTGCAGTTGTCTAATCAGTAAATATTATTTACTTTATAGGATAGACGAATAATATTTGATCTTGTATTTGGAGCACCAATAATTCCAAATGGAAAGAAAACACTCAGCAAATAAGCTCAGAACAATGGGGCTGCCACCCCCAGTAAATCATAATATAAATTAAAGTTGCAGCCTTCTATGATTAAAATAGACCTTTATTCAAAATCTATGCCATCAGGGTGCAAAAAGCAATGGATAACAATTCAAGTCTGCTAAAGGTGCTCTAAAGGTCTCTGGGCTGGTGAGATTATTAGCCAATGCTCGCCAGTTCTATTTCCCTGGTGGAATGACCTAAAGTCACTTTTTACCCTAAAAACAGAGTATCTCTCAAAGGGGCATATATTGCATTTTAGTATGAAAAGTGCACGATAAAATTTGCATTTTAAACATTATACAAAACAAATAATTGAACCATTCTCACAAAAATAAGTAGGTAAAACTTATATTATTAAAGTACATCAAAAATTATACAGAATTGTTCACCAAAAATCATATTTTATTAAAAACGTAATCTTATTAACTATGCACAGCATAAATCATAATTTAAGTGCACTGGATGTGCCAAAAAAGCAAAATAAAATTGTCCTTAAAAGAACAAAATACAAAGTGCAACTCTTGTTTTTTCGTAAAAAGGGCTGAACATGGGCGTTCCATTGGTGTATATGAAATATACTTAAAAGCTGAAAATACTTATAACCCAAATATAAAAACACATGCATACGAAAATATAGATGGATTGTAAGAGGATATACGCAGAAATCAGTGCAATATGATTTATATTGGCTGCAGGATTTCATTTTTAAAGAGTGCCCTCCTGCTCATTATCAACTTTCATCCACAGTGTGAAGTGTCCCTTTAAAATGAGCTCCATAACTTTCAATAGGAGACCTCTCGCCACTCACAGGAACTGCTCCTTTCTTATGATAATTCCACCAGGGCAGCGCCTGCGTGGGTCGGCAAGAAAAACCACGTCTGAAATTGTGAGATTTAGATCATCTGGCCCTTTGGGGCATATTTATCAAGGTCTGGCGGACCTGATCCGACACTGAGGATCAGGTCCGCCAGACCTCGCTGAATACGGCGAGCAATACGCTCTTGTGAGCTGCTGGTGCAACGCTGCCCCCTGCAGACTCGCAGCCAATGGGCCGCCAGCAGGGGGGTGTCAATCAACCCAATCGTACTCGATCGGGTTGTATTGTGGCGATGTGTGTCCGCCTGCTCAGAGCAGGCGGACAGGTTATGGAGCAGCGGCCTTTGTGACCGCTACTTCATAACTGCTGTTTCTGGCGAGTCTGAAGACTCGCCAGAAACAGGGGCCATCAAGTTCCATACGGACCTTGTTAAATAGAGCCCTTAGTCTTGTCTATTTTTAATGAAATTCTGTGGCCATAGTATTATATTAAGTACAATAACCTTTAAATACATTAAACACAAATAAGCTTCAAATATGTCATATTAAACTATTATCACCAAGGATTTGGCCTAGATTAATAAAAAAAAACTGCCAAAGATGTGTAACTGCCTTTTGTCAAAATTGTCAGTTTTGAGTTCAGCTGCATTATAAATCAATATACCAATATTTTTTTGGGTCATTGAATTAAATCCAGTATCACAAAACCTTACAAAATAAATTAAACTGCAAAAGATACACCCTCTGTAAAGCAGACCACATTAATATATGCTCAAAAAGAAATTCTTAAAAAGTAAAAGAAAAATGGAAGACTACAAATAAAAGTGAAACGCGACTGTGACACAATAGTTCAGAGGGCGATAGAGTGTTAGCCAAGGATTAGGGGGGAAATGTTGATCACCCTTCTAAGGCACCTCTTTTTCTATCTAGAATGATGTTTTCCAATAATAAAATAGACATATTGCACTAAAATACATAAAACTCGCTTAAGTGTATATATGACATTAAAGGACCAAGCTACATCACATTTGATTGAAAAAGGTGAAAAACAATGTAAAAAAACATGCATATAATAATATTGTTCCCATTATATACAGGTACAAAAGAGTACAGTCTGTATCAAACAGTATGGAAATTTCAGTTACATACTTATGTATTTATTTATTTTACATTCCGGAAATTCTTCATGTATTTCTTAATAATTTGTGGTTGAATCTTTTGATATTTTTGAAAAAAATGTCTTCCATTCTTTGTAACTTTTTCATCCAACAAACTATCTGTTGGTCTCTTGATTGGATTTGGGTTTTTTTTTATATGTAATTAGCAGCAATCAAACAACAAATTATCTGAAACAGACATGTTATGCTTCATTGGTATATACTGTCTTAAATGTGTCTATGGCTATGTTTTTAATAAAGCCATGGAAATGTTGATCATGTTTCCAGAAGACTTCAGTTTTGATCCCATTTCAAAGCTAACAAGTGTTTAGCTCTCAGGCTGTGCTCTGACATTTAGCCCTGTTCTGAGGAAATGTAAACAATGCTGCACAGTGACAGTCACTATGACACTGCTTTGCCAGTTTATTTCTGAACAAGGCTTTATGCATTTTACAAATTAACCCCTGAACTGCCAATGAGTGCTAAAATTCATGATATAGGAAAGGGAAGACACAAATAGTTTTTAATAACTCCACTTAATTTTGTCTTTTTAAAATCTAAATTAATATGGAGAATGTTAAAGAAAATACATTTTTATATAACCCAGTCTTTTTTTAACTCATTTTCAGTGGATCTTAATTTTCATGGTAATAGTAAAAGATACAATAAATGTACAATGCATTTAAACAAAGACTAAACATATTGTGCACATGCAGGTACAGTAATTACCTCTTTTTGACATGGCATGGAAATGATAAATGTATTTATTGTGAGCAAGTTTGGCTGTATCTAAAAATGTTCAGGTTTAGAATTTCAGAAAATGCAGGTAAACTTGCAAGGCCCCACATTTGCCTTTCTCTTTCTAGTTTGAATGCTTAGATACATTTCTTGAAAGCGCCCTCTTGTTGGAAAAAAAATGTTTCTGGCAATAAGACTGTATCTCTCTAACATGTTGCACGTCAGACTGGACTGGTAGAGTTGTTCTGAGCTATGGCACTAGCAGTACCACACATGCTAAGGAAGTATAAGAATAGAAAGTTCCTTATATTTCAAGATAACCTTGAAAGTATGGTAATTTAAATCAGATCATAGAGATCTGCAGAGGTAAAGGGCTTATGACCCACTTGTAGGGCCCCAATTCTCTAAAATGCTTTGGCATGGAGATAAATCTCATACCAACCCTCACATGGGCAGACCCCACTAAAAAAATTATCTAAATCTGGAATTCCTGGTGAGTGGTGAATTGCTTAGCATAGAAATTAATGAAGCTCTCTGGAATGGAGACTTTCATAGGGTAGCATGAATGTGACATGGAGCAACCAGCATTGATGGGACAAAATATTTGTGAACTACAAACATATCAAATTGCTTTTAATTCAGCATACTTCAAGTTTTTTTTTCGTCTAGATTTATATGTGTCATTTTCCAGCATTACAGTTTGCAAGATAAAATAGCATTGACTGCAAGTGTAACAGGCTTGGTTAATATTATGAGACTGGGGAGTAAAGTTTAAACTTTGAATTTTGTACTTAATTTTTTTTTATAGGATTTTAACTTATTTTGAAATCATATTCTACATTAAATGTGATTTTTACTGTGTACATTAAATACATTTTTTCTGTATATTTTGGTGCTAAATTTGCATTTTGCAGTGCAATTTTTATGCCAATTTTAGTGCAAACTATTAAGATATTTAAGACATTCTATAATTACGTACACCTTTTTAAAAAAACTCTTTTTAAACTGTTACATTTATTGAACACTATATTATAATCCATTTGTTTCTACTTTGCATATGCAAATGCAGGTTACCCCCCCAAGTTCGATACAGTGCTATCAAGGTACAAATTGCCTTTAGAGTATAGTCTACACAAGAGGATTCTGAGTGAGATATGCAAATTAGATATGCAAATTAGATATACAACATTTCAGATTTTTCGCTTCATACTGTGTGAACACACCCAGTTTTATTGGGTGAAAGCAAGCAGGGACACTTGCCTAGATGTGCTAATTTCCTATGCAATAATTTGTATTGATTTACTTTTGAGACATGGAGGATTTTAATCTCAGACTTTTATCTCCACCATAATTTAAATGAATGTTGATTTAACCCTGAAATGAGCTTTACCTAAGCAGCAGTCTATCTGCTACTGACGAGTTCTAACAAGGACGAAACAGGCTTTCTAGTGGTGATTTCTGTATTGCTGCATTTAATTGTTGTGTATTAACACAGTATGAAGCAAAAAATCTAAGATGTTGTATATCTAATTTGCATATCTCACCCAGAATCTTCTTGTGCATTAGTAACAGTGTATATGGAGTTTTACTGGGTTAAAGCAAGCGGGGACACTTGCCTAGATGTGCTAATTTCCTATGCTACAATTTTTATTGATTTGCTTTTGAGACATGAATGATTTTAATCTCAGACTTTTATCTCCACCATAATTTAAATGAATTCATATACATATATATACACACATATATATATATATATATATATATATATATATACATATATATATATATATATACAGTATATATATATACTAACATATATATATATACATATACACACACATATATATATATATATTTATATATATACATATATATATATATATATATATATATATACACACATATACACTAATTTAAAAAAGTTATCATAACAATTTTAAAATGCAGTGAAAACCAATGAGTAAATAAAAGCAAACTGAATTGTTCACGCGCTATTATCATCACAGTAAAAAACAAACAAAAAAACTATTCTGATATTCACAGCTATAATCTTCACAGTAAAGATAGTATCATCACAGTAAAATTATATTCACAGCTATAAATAAACAATATTTATTGAACTAGGACTAGAAATATGTATGCATGTATATATAGTAAAAAACAACATTTTATTGTGTACAAAATTACACAATAAGGGGTCAATTTATTATATGTCGGACGGACATGATTTGCTGCAGCATAAAACATAAATAAATTGTGTTTTAAAATTGGCATTTAACATTGCACAAGCATTTTTTGTGAAATGCTTGTGCAATGTCGCCCCTGCACATTCGCGGCCAAATGGCCGCTAGCAGGGGGTGTTAATCATCCTGATCGTATCTTACGACCGCTGCTTCTTAACTGCCATTTCCAGCAAGCCAGAAACTACGGTCGAACAAAGCAGCATCCGCTTTACTTGCAGTTGCTTTGCACAAGGTTTGGATACTATATATTTTAATTTATACTGGCAACCCAGCAAAAAAGTAGCATTAAGTGAGAGTTTCATCTCCTGCTTGGACTTTATATATACACACTAACCTATTAATGTAATTGTTTAAAAATATAGATAATCCCTTTATTACCCATTCCCCAGTTTTGCATAACCAACACATTTATATTAATATACTTTTTACCTCTGTGATTATCTTGTATCTATCCTCTGCAGACTGCCCCCTTATTTCAGTTATTTTGTCAGACTTGCATTTTAGCCAATCAGTGCTGACTCCTATAACTCCACAGGAGTGAGCACAATGTTATATTTATGGCACACTTGAACTAGTGCTGTCTATCTGTGAAAAACTGTCAAAATGCACTGAGATAAGAAGCGGCATTAAAGTGCTTAGGCATATGAACTTACCTATGTTTAGCTTTCAACCAGGAATACCAAGAGAACAAAGCAAATTTGACGATAAAAGTAAACTGAAAAGTTGTTTAAAATAGCATGCCATATCTGAATCATAAAAGTTTAATTTTGACTAGACTGTTCCTTTAATGACAAAACATATCAAAACCTAGGGCGAGATTACATATGCCCAATAGGATGAGAGCTACTGAAATCCTGTTGGCTGTTCAAAGCAGCCAATAGCATTTCAGTAGCACTCATCCTATTGGCAGATTTTAAAATTTCAGCCAATAGGAATGCAAGGTACCCCATATATAAAACGGGTACCCTGCATTCAATCCTCAGTGTGTGGCGACGATCGTACAAAGAGGATCCTTCATGCTGGATGTCTCAGCAGCCGGCGTTCTTGCCCTGCGGTCACATCCTGGATGAAAATAGAAGATGTCGCCACTTGGAACAAGAACTTTACCGCCTGGAAGAAGACTTTCTCCTCTGGACTTCAAGAACGGTGAGTACCTATTTGGGGGTTAGACTTTTTTATTTTTTTGAGTGTCTATCTTTTAGATTAGGGATGTTTTTATTTTCATGGGCTGCAAAAGAGTTGATTGCCCTTTTAAGGGCAATGCCCATACAAATGCCCCTTTAGGTTTTTTTAGTGTTAGTTTTTTTTTATCTTGGGGGGTTTGTTGGGTGGGTTACTGTTAGGGGGGACTTTTTTATATAAAAGAGCTGATTAACTTAGGGCATTCCCTACAAAAGGCCCTTTTAAGGGCTATTGGTAGTTTAGTTTAGATTAAAGGGTGTTTTTTTTTTCATAGGGGTATTAGATTAGGTTTAATTTTTTTATTTTTGATAATTTGGTTTATTTTTTTTCTGTAAATTTAGATTTATTTATTTTAGATTAATATTAGCTTTTTGTTAAGTACTGTTAGGATTTTTTATTTTAATTCTAACTTAGTATTTTATTATTTTATGCAATTGGGGTTAATTTAGGGGCTGTTAGGTTAGGGGGCTTATTGATTAAATTAGTTTATTGGATTGTGGGGGGTTGGCGGTTAAGGGGTTAATTGGTTAATTAGGTTTATTGCGTTGTGGGAGTTTGGCGGTTTAGGGGTTAATAGGTTAATTAGGTTTATTTTGCGATGTGGGGGTTGGCGGATTAGGGGTTAATAGATTTTATTTAGTTATTGCGGTGGGGGGATGATGGTAGATATTGCGCATGCATTAGCTGTTAGTTAGAACTTCCATGCAGTTACGGTACTTATATATTCAGCACAAGGCTTGCTGCGCCTGCCTATGTGTGGTGAGGTGAAAATGGAATAAAAATTCTCCTTTTTCCTGCTTAATTCCTTGCGCTGAATATATGATACCGATTTGCAATGCAGTTCTATGTTAGTTTATGGGAGTAAAATTAGCGGGCGATGGGTGAAATATACGCGCCACATTTATAGGCGGCGCCGGCTTTTGCGGGCGACGCTGCATATGTTACCTTGACCCTAGACTATGCTTTTCTTCCATACCTCTTTAACAATGTTTCCCAACACTTTTTGAAATTAGATTAAAAATGTAATGTGTTAAACATAATAATAAAAAAAAAACAGCGTTAAATTCATCTTTTAATTGTATTCTAAATTCCAAAATGCAAAGTTAGTGGAAATCTGTGCCACCCAAAAACATCTGTTTACGAAAATCAAAATCAATGACACATAGAGTGCCTTTCTTTAAAGACTAATTTTAATCCAGCTGCAAAGAAAAATAAAAGGAGCTTTTAGGGACTGCTACCAATTAGCAAGAGTATTTTCCAATTTATTGAAAATGGTGCACGCATTTTGAAAGAATTAAACTTTAGCATTTTTGTTCAAAGCAGAAACACTTCAAATGTCTACAATCTAAACTGCAGTATAATTGATTGAAGAAAAAATAAAATAAATGCTTTTCAACTGAAAGAAAATAAAATGCGTTTGAAAAAAATTGCAATAAAATCCCAGAAATAAAGATCTGATGTGTATATGTTGTGAATAAAAGATACACCATTTTTAAACAAATTACCAGCATTATTTGCGGACATTTAGAAACAATGAAATGCAATCAATGTTTAATTTATTCAAAAATGGGGAAAAGTTGTACTGAAATAGAATAATTTCCAATTCTCTCTCTCTTTATGTCTTGTTATTTTAGTAAACACGTTCTCTTTTGCAATTGAATGTGTTCATTAAAAAAGTATTAATACAAAAAATGTTTTAATAATAGTACCTACATCAGGTCAGGGTTTATCTTTTGTCTGACATTTTAATTACATTCCATAATTTTAAAGCTGGTATACTGCTTTTTCTTTGCAGTCCCAAATACAAAGACTTTCTAGAAAGTACACTAGAGTGGCGCTTACCGTTCCTGCGGGGGTTATGGTCCGTCACTGAGCAGCGTCACTTCGGCGTGTCTGTGTGTAGTATCCGTGCTACTCCTCCATGCAGCCAGCAATGTTAGTTCCGGAAGTAGGGAGCCCAGCCGTCACGCCTCTGTCAAAGGCGCAATAGTGATTCAGAGTATGCGAGAGTTTGTTGCGGCTGCAGGGCTACAAACCTACTTAGTCCACAAGTAAAGATGGGGGACAGTACAAAAGGTTAATAAAAGTAAAAAGGCTTTATTCAAAAACCACTTAAAAGCAAAAAATAGCCATAGCTCTAACAAAAGCTTACACTGACAGAAAAGGGGTAACAGTGCAGCACAGCAGACATGTTTCGTGTGTCTTAGCACACTTGTTCACTGCTATGTTATTGCTGCCACTGCTACTCCTATTTAAAGGAACAACACTCTTCAATTAAAAACAAAAATTTAACCCCTTATTGTCATATTAAATTTAGAGTATACTATATTATATTATTGACAGGCTGTTAGGGCACAATAGAGGGAACACTAATTACAGATATATTAACATGAAAATAACAGTGATGTTTAGAAATTACCTAAACCTAAATGTTGATTACAAAATGTTTATTTATAAAACATATATATATATAAATAAATCTGTGAAAATTCCCTAGTTTTCCCTTTACTGTTAATTTAATATTACAAAATTTGAAGAAGGAAAGGGAATTATAGTTATATTGGCTGTTGAAACACTGATATTTATATACTTATTCTTAGGTTATTAGTAGTGTAAACCTCTTTGCTTAGATGTCATATGATGATGTAGGGTGTTCAGTTGTTAGCTACTTTATTTACATCCCTAATATTTGATATTAGTTTTTAGACAGACAATATACATGTCATTACATAAAGAGAGTTTTCAAATAAAATTTAAAGGCTATTAAATGAAGAAATTAACATCACTCTCTTTGTTAATGCCATGTGGATGTCTTGTGTTCAGTAGAAAAATCCATTGGGCTTCCTTATAGTCCAGCCTTTGGATTCTGTCACCACCTCTTTTATGTGGTGGTACATAGTCAATTGCCTGTATGGACATGAGGGCGGCATTACCGAATGTTCAGATTTGAAATGTCTTGCTACTGGGTTAAATATGTCTGGATCTTCAATGTCCCTAATATGTTCCTGGGCTCTGTCCCTGACAAGGCGTTTGGTTTTCCCGACATATTGTATGTTGCACCCCCTGCAGGTCAATAAATAAATGACATGATTAGATTTGCAGTTTAGATTGTATCTAATATTGTATGTACGGTTTGTTGTTGTGGAAGTAAAATTCACTCCTTCCACTACATGACTGCAGGTTTTGCACTTTTGTGCCCTGCATTTGAAAAAAACAAATCTTTGTGGGAGCCAAGTACGAGTGTTTGCACTTGCTAAGTCAGATGGTGCTATTATGTTACCAATTGTCTTACTTTTTCTTGCCACATATCTGTACCCCTCCACTGCTATATGTTCTAAAGTTGTGTCTGTTGCAAGTATTGGTAAAGATTGTTTAATAATATCACAAATTTTGTGATATTCCAAGCTATAAGGAGTACTAAACACTAGTTTACTCTCCCTTTGTTTGTTTTGTTTGTTGAAACTTTGTTTATTAGTTTTATGCTTATATACCAAAAGATAATCCCTAGGAATTTTTTCCACATCTTCCTTAGTTTTTTTCAACAATGGTAGTGGATAGTTTCTTTGTAAGAGCCTGTCTTCTAATATTTGACATTGTTTTTCAAAGGTTTGTCTGTCTGAACAAAGTTTCTTGGTCCTTATATACTGTCCCTTAGGAATTGCTTTTTTAACATGTTGTGGGTGACTAGATTTATAATTTAGTATAGTATTACCCCCTGTGGGTTTTCTATATACTGAGGTGTTGACAGTTTGTTGTACTGTGTCCACTGTGATGTCTACATCTAGAAACTCTATATGGTCAAGACTGAGCTGTGAAGTGAATTTGAGGTTCATACTGTTATTGTTAATGTTGCTAACAAAATCTCTTGCAAGTTCCACATCTCCATCCCACACCACCAGCAGGTCGTCAATATATTTGCCATAAAAAAGTATATGTTCCTTGTGAGGGTTGCTATCTCCATAGACGTGGGCGGCCTCCCACCACCCCATATAGAGGTTAGCGTAGGAGGGGGAAAACTTTGCCCCCATGGCCGTACCACGTCTCTGTAGATAGCAATGTCCCTCAAAAAGAAAATAATTGTGTGTTAAAAGAAATTCTACTGCAGTCAAAAGAAAATAAACAATTTCTTTATTGTAATTAGAAAAATTGTTCAAAAAATATGACAGAGCCTCCAACCCCTGGTGGTGTGGGATGGAAGTATACAATGCAGTGACATCTATTGTCATTAGACAATATGTTTCTTTCCATGTCAAGCTGTTCATATGTTGAAGGACATCCGTTGAGTCCTTGATATAACTCATCAAGTTTCCAACCAAGGGTTGGAGATACGAGTCTACCAACTCAGACAGGGGTTCAAGTAATGAACCCACCCCTGAGATGATTGGTCGGCCTGGTGGCTCTTTACTGTCCTTGTGTAATTTTGGTACAAAATAAAAAATTGGAGTATAAGGTGTGGACGGTAGTAATGTTTCAAAAAATGACTCTGTAAAAGCTCCTACTTGTTTACCCAGGGTTAAAATATCCTCTAATTTATCCCTAAATTTCTTTGTAGGGTTAAATGTTAGTTTTGTGTAGACAGCTTCCTCATTTAATTGTCTGTAAGCCTCTTTGGTATAATAGTCACGATTCATTATCACTACATTCCCTCCTTTATCAGATTCCTTGATCACTATCTGCTTGTTGTTTTTTAGAGATTTGAGGGCTAGATTTTGTTCTTTAGTTAGGTTATGCAAATATCTTTCCTTGTTTTTGCTAGTTTTCTCTCTCTGTGTTTTATCAGATAGTTGTTTTAATTTGTGTTCTACTGTGCGTTGGAACACATCAATGCCTTTGCTTCTGCTATTTACAGGATAGAATTTGCTTTTTGTCATACTAGGCCTGAAGTGTGGAACAGCCGCTATGTGTTGTTCTGACATATCTGTGTTGAGCATAGTTGTGAGATCAAGAACAGAACATTGTTCACTGAAGGGGAGGTTACGGGTGTCAATCAAACAATCAGTTTGGTTTTCAATTTGTTCCGCCTCTACCGTGGCTGTTTGTTCCTGTTCGGCACTGCCCCGACTAAAATGATTTTTTAAAGTGAGTTTTCTCACAAATTTATTAACGTTATGGACAGTGCCGAACAGGTCAAAGTGAGTCGTGGGTGCAAACCCCAATCCTAAACCCATAACCTCTATCTCAGTGGCTGTTAAATCGTAATCAAATAAGTTTATTACATTTTTTATATATATTTCCTCTGTTGGTTTCATGTCTGATATCTGATTCCCCTTCCCTTTCTTCTGTCTACTTCTCCCCCTACTGCCCCTTCTGGTTTTTTTATATTTGTTTTTGGATAAGCGTTTTTTTTACTGAGCGTGCAACAGGACGCCTAAGTAAGCAGCTTTCAATTTCATTATTCAGGGGGCAGTACATACATCGAAGTGACAGTACCATTTATTACATAACGGACTTATGTTATAATATTTAGTAATCAGGCTTATTCTTTTTGTGACACTTATTGCCTATAAAATCCAAAATATACTACTGTATTATCATGACAGACACACAGGAGGGTTTTGTATTTACAAGCCTGGAAACAACCCTGCAAGCCTATGATGAAGATGTAGATAACATCCTATTGGAAAATGACAATACGTTAGATGGGCTATTCTTTCAAATGGACAAATTAAGGAGAAAAGACATCAAACTGGACTTGGACATTAAAACTTTTCTTTTATATAAACGCCAAAAGAGAATTCCTAGGGGACTCAGAATAAGAAAATTCCCCTCCTTCCTAGTACATGACATGGACTTTATTAGAAAATGGAACCAAATCTTGGATGCATGTTCTTTTGCCCTGATGGAACTGTTAATTGAATTCAAAAAAGAACAAAGGAAGGAGTCTATAGACTTTATTAAAACAGTACAAAAAGATATACAACAGTTCCAAAATGACAAAGACTTTAAATCCTATGATAATAAGTTTGAAGCCAATATGGCAAAATTTACAAAGGATTTATGGGAGTTCAAGAAACAAAAATTGTCAAGGGATAAGAGGGACTATGAGTTTAATAAAGTTTATAGATGGCAGAGTGGTGTGAGAGGTCAACGTCCTACTTATAGTTTTCACAAAAATAAAACTGATATTCAGCCAAAAAAAGGCACAGGTAAAAAAGTACAATTTGTGGAAACTGAATACGATGTTGACACCTCAGAGCACGATTGCAATGAAGAATTAATGATCACAGAATCAGTGTGAGTGCTAGATGTACCAACAGATAACAGTGACAATGTGTCAAAAAACGAACAGCGTTCAGGGACAAAAACAAAAATAAAAAAAACAGAAGGGGCAGTAGGGGGAGACGTAGACAGAAGAAAGGGAAGGGGAATCAGATATCAGACACGAAACCAACAGAGGAAATAAATATAAATAATGTAATAAACTTATCTGATTATGATTTAACAGCCACTGAGATAGAGGTTATGGGTTTAGGATTGGGGTTTGCACCCACAACTCACTTTGACCTGTTCGGCACTGTCCATGACGTTAATAAATTTGTGAGAAAACTCACTTTAAAAAATCATTTTAGTCGGGGCAGTGCCGAACAGGAACAAACAGCCACGGTAGAGGCGGAACAAATTGAAAACCAAACTGATTGTTTGATTGACACCCGTAACCTCCCCTTCAGTGAACAATGTTCTGTTCTTGATCTCACAACTATGCTCAACACAGATATGTCAGAACAACACATAGCGGCTGTTCCACACTTCAGGCCTAGTATGACAAAAAGCAAATTCTATCCTGTAAATAGCAGAAGCAAAGGCATTGATGTGTTCCAACGCACAGTAGAACACAAATTAAAACAACTATCTGATAAAACACAGAGAGAGAAAACTAGCAAAAACAAGGAAAGATATTTGCATAACCTAACTAAAGAACAAAATCTAGCCCTCAAATCTCTAAAAAACAACAAACAGATAGTGATCAAGGAATCTGATAAAGGAGGGAATGTAGTGATAATGAATTGTGACTATTATACCAAAGAGGCTTACAGACAATTAAATGAGGAAGCTGTCTACACAAAACTAACATTTGACCCTACAAAGAAATTTAGGGATAAATTAGAGGATATTTTAACCCTGGGTAAACAAGTAGGAGCTTTTACAGAGTCATTTTTTGAAACATTACTACCGTCCACACCTTATACTCCAATTTTTTATTTTGTACCAAAATTACACAAGGACAGTAAAGAGCCACCAGGCCGACCAATCATCTCAGGGGTGGGTTCATTACTTGAACCCCTGTCTGAGTTGGTAGACTCGTATCTCCAACCCTTGGTTGGAAACTTGATGAGTTATATCAAGGACTCCACGGATGTCCTTCAACATATGAACAACTTGACATGGAAAGAAACATATTGTCTAATGACAATAGATGTCACTGCATTGTATACTTCCATCCCACACCACCAGGGGTTGGAGGCTCTGTCATATTTTTTGAATAATTTTTCTAATTACAATAAAGAAATTGTTTATTTTCTTTTGACTGCAGTAGAATTTCTTTTAACACACAATTATTTTCTTTTTGAGGGACATTGCTATCTACAGAGACGTGGTACGGCCATGGGGGCAAAGTTTGCCCCCTCCTACGCTAACCTCTATATGGGGTGGTGGGAGGCCGCCCACGTCTATGGAGATAGCAACCCTCACAAGGAACATATAATTTTTTATGGCAGATATATTGACGACCTGCTGGTGGTGTGGATGGAGATGTGGAACTTGCAAGAGATTTTGTTAGCAACATTAACAATAACAGTATGAACCTCAAATTCACTTCACAGCTCAGTCTTGACCATATAGAGTTTCTAGATGTAGACATCACAGTGGACACAGTACAACAAACTGTCAACACCTCAGTATATAGAAAACCCACAGGGGGTAATACTATACTAAATTATAAATCTAGTCACCCACAACATGTTAAAAAAGCAATTCCTAAGGGACAGTATATAAGGACCAAGAGACTTTGTTCAGACAGACAAACCTTTGAAAAACAATGTAAAATATTAGAAGACAGGCTCTTACAAAGAAACTATCCACTACCATTGTTGAAAAAAACTAAGGAAGATGTGGAAAAAATTCCTAGGGATTATCTTTTGGTATATAAGCATAAAACTAATAAACAAAGTTTCAACAAACAAAACAAACAAAGGGAGAGTAAACTAGTGTTTAGTACTCCTTATAGCTTGGAATATCACAAAATTTGTGATATTATTAAACAATCTTTACCAATACTTGCAACAGACACAACTTTAGAACATATAGCAGCGGAGGGGTGCAGATATGTGGCAAGAAAAAGTAAGACAATTGGTAACATAATAGCACCATCTGACTTAGCAAGTGCAAACACTCGTACTTGGCTCCCACAAAGATTTGTTTTTTTCAAATGCAGGGCACAAAAGTGCAAAACCTGCAGTCATGTAGTGGAAGGAGTGAATTTTACTTCCACAACAACAAACCGTACATACAATATTAGATACAATCTAAACTGCAAATCTAATCATGTCATTTATTTATTGACCTGCAGGGGGTGCAACATACAATATGTCGGGAAAACCAAACGCCTTGTCAGGGACAGAGCCCAGGAACATATTAGGGACATTGAAGATCCAGACATATTTACCCCAGTAGCAAGACATTTCAAATCTGAACATTCCGGTAATGCCGCCCTCATGTCCATACAGGCAATTGACTATGTACCACCACATAAAAGGGGTGGTGACAGAATCCAAAGGCTGGACTATAAGGAAGCCCAATGGATTTTTCTACTGAACACAAGACATCCACATGGCATTAACAAAGAGAGTGATGTTAATTTCTTCATTTAATAGCCTTTAAATTTTATTTGAAAACTCTCTTTATGTAATGACATGTATATTGTCTGTCTAAAAACTAATATCAAATATTAGGGATGTAAATAAAGTAGCTAACAACTGAACACCCTACATCATCATATGACATCTAAGCAAAGAGGTTTACACTACTAATAACCTAAGAATAAGTATATAAATATCAGTGTTTCAACAGCCAATATAACTATAATTCCCTTTCCTTCTTCAAATTTTGTAATATTAAATTAACAGTAAAGGGAAAACTAGGGAATTTTCACAGATTTATATATATATATATATATATGTTTTATAAATAAACATTTTGTAATCAACATTTAGGTTTAGGTAATTTCTAAACATCACTGTTATTTTCATGTTAATATATCTGTAATTAGTGTTCCCTCTATTGTGCCCTTACAGCCTGTCAATAATATAATATAGTATACTCTAAATTTAATATGACAATAAGGGGTTAAATTTTTGTTTTTAATTGAAGAGTGTTGTTCCTTTAAATAGGAGTAGCAGTGGCAGCAATAACATAGCAGTGAACAAGTGTGCTAAGACACACGAAACATGTCTGCTGTGCTGCACTGTTACCCCTTTTCTGTCAGTGTAAGCTTTTAATAGAGCTATGGCTCTTTTTTGCTTTTAAGTGGTTTTTGAATAAAGCCTTTTTACTTTTATTAACCTTTTGTACTGTCCCCCATCTTTACTTGTGGACTAAGTAGGTTTGTAGCCCTGCAGCCGCAACAAACTCTCGCATACTACAAAGACTTTCTGTTTGTCTGCCCAAATGTTCGGGGATGCAGGAGGAGAATGAAAAAAGAAAAAAAAGACAGCAAAACAGAAACATACAAAGTGACACAGGAAAAGGAAAAAGGTAGTAGGGAAAGTTAAAGGGACACTGAACCCAATTTTTTTATTTTGTGATTCAGATAGAGCATGCGATTTTAAGCAGCTTTCTAATTACTCCTATTATCATTTTTGTCTTCGATCTCTTGCTATCTTTATTTGAAAAAGGCATCTAAGCTTAGGAGCCAGCCAATTTTTGGTTCAGTACCCTGGACAGCACTTGTTTATTGGTGGGTGAATTTATCCACCAATCAGCAAGAACAACCCAGGATGTTCACCAAAAATGGGCTGGCATGTAAATTTACATTTTTGCTTTTCAAATAAAGATACCAAGAGAATGAAGAAAATGTGATAATAGGAGTAAATTAGAAAGTTGCTTAAAATTGCATGCTCTATCTGAGTCATGAAAGAAAAAAAATTGGGTTCAGTGTCCCTTTAAACAGAAAGGAGCAGATTACAAGTGGAGTGCTAATTAACGTTAACTTTGCTAAAAGCTATTTTTTGCTGGTGTCGGGTTGCTATTGTATTATGAGTTGAAAGTAAACATTTTCACATAGAAGTCAATGGGGAAGAAAACACCCCACTCTTGCGCAAACCGAATCGCATATTCCCATGTGCACTAACCCGTCATGAAAATATGAATATTTTAAATTCCAATGTTCTTCACATAGAATAATGTTCTATTTATTCATAAATACATATTCTACATATATCTGAAGGTACTTTTGTATATAATATATATTTACATATATATATATATATATATATTATTTATAGGTATAATAATATATATATATATATATATATATTATTTATAGGTATAGCTATATAGAGATATATAGGAATATCAATTTATAAATACTTCAAAGATTTTCTGCTATTTGCAGAACATTAAAATATAAATATTTACAGAACATACACAGTAAAACCTTCATTAAACATTGCATATATATTATTTTACGTTTTATCTACTTAACTGCAAAGGGCTCCAATGTACTCGTAACACAAGGGATAAGCCAGAGGAGTGCAAACACCCGTAATAAACCCCTTATCCCTTCAGCCTCGCCAGAAACACCAGTTATGAAGCAGCGGTCTAAAGAACGCTGCTCCATAACCTGTCCGCCTGCTCTGAGGAGGTGGAGACTGGAGACATCGCCGCAATGCAACCCGATCGAATATGATCGGGTTGATTGACACCCCCTGCTAGCGGTCGATTGGCCGCGAATCTGTAGGGTGCGGCATTGTACCAGCAGTTCACAAGAGCTGCTGGTGCAATGCGGAAATCGCATTGCTCTCCACATTCAGCGATGTCTGTCGGACATGATCCGCTGATCGAACCATGTCGGACAGACAGATAATAAATAGGCCCCTTAATCTGGCCCAAAATGAGTTGGAAACAGCCCCAGGAAAGAAACCATATTTTGAAAGAAGACATCAGTAAAAATGCTGTTCTCTTTAACTCTTTCCTCTTTGTATGCTACATTTAAAATGTAAGAGACATGGTAAAAATTTGATTGTGTTAATTCATAATAATATAGGCCACAATCTGAGTAAAACAGAGGTTTCAGTGGTATTTGTGGAGATAATGTACAAGTTGAAATCAGAATTTTTTCTTTGATACTAAATTAAGAGAGAGAAATTTGACATACATATTTATATGTCAGGAACATTCTAAAGTTTTGCAATTTCTTCTTTGCATTCCCAGCTGCAGGACCTTTTCTAGGACTATCCTCTTTCATCCATTCTGTGTAAATCATTGATTAAGACTGACATTCCTCAAAATTTTAACCATTTAAAAAGGGACAGTCTACAATATTATTTTTATTATTTTAAAAGATAGATAATCCCTTTATTATCCATTCCCCAGTTTTGCATAACCAACAGAGTTATATTAATACACGTATCTAAGCTTCTTCTGACAGCCCCCTGATCACATGACTTTGTATTTATTATCTATTGACTTGCATTTAATGCTATGTTGTGCTAACTCTTAAATAACTCCCCGGGTGTGAACACATTGTTATCTATATGGCCCACCTGAATTAGCAGTCTCCTGTTGTGAAAAGCAAATACAAAAACATGTGATTAAGAGGCTGTCAATAGAGCCTTTGAAACAGGCAGAAATTTAGAGGTTTAAATGTTATAAAGTATATTAATCTAACAATGTTGGTTGTGTAAAGCTGGGGAATGGGTAGTAAAGGCGTTATCTATCTTTTTAAACATTAACAATTGTTGTGTAGACTCTCCCTTTAAGCATGCCTTAAAAACAAACTGTTCAAGATTGCATAAAATCTTTAACTGTTCCCCATGTACTCTCTTTAGTGCATAAGATCACAAGCCCATCTGCCCTGATGACCACCTTATGTAAATATAGAGTATATCACATGTTTACTCATTTACATTTAGCTTAATTGTCTTGTTTATTTTGCTATGTCGTCATTCACCTATGTGAATGTATATGCTATGATTAAAAGTTATGAAATTAGAGAATCACTTCATGTGCCTAAATTTGCACTCCGTCTATTTTGCTTTGCCACCATTTAACTGGCGAATACAATAGACATCTACAGGGGTATGATACTGATGTAAGGGTGAGTGCTATAAATAAGCTGCTGGACACAGTAACTTCAGTTATTATTGTGACTAGAGAACTATGCAGATATTTCTGCATTTATTCACATTTTGCCTACTTTGATCAAAAAGAAGAAGAAGGGCTATACAGGCAGCTGATGAAAATAATGATGGGAGAAGAAGAGTGCCTAGGGTTTTCCTCTCTTGTGTGGGTCTGGATACCCTGTCTGACTGTTAGGTTTTACAGGTATTCCGGCTGTATAGACAAGCTTTTCTAGACCCGTATAACAAAATACCGTAACACTTCAAGCCAATGATGGCACGGTCATGGGCAATATCTGGGCTAGTAAACCGTTTGATTGCATTGCATTTTTTTGCAACAGGGTCCTTCCAGGCTGTCTCGAGCATCGTTATTGGCATAAGTAAGTCGGATTTTTCTCATCACCTGAGTAAAGTAAGAGACGCATTTCCATGTTGCCTGTGCCTTCTATTGACTCCTGAAGAGTAGCAAACCATTAAGTCCAGCTTCTATAGGATGGCCGGAATGCCCAATGTACTTGGATGGGTGGATTGTACTCCTGTTGGAGTCAGACCGGCACATGAATGGCAGGAGGTTTATAAAAATAAGAAACATTTCCATTCCCTTAACATCCAGATGGTGTATGGCCACAATATGAGGATAATCAGTTTTCGTTCCAACTTCCCTGGGTCCTGCCATGATTCTTATATATTAAGTCAGTCTTGGCTATATAGGAAGTTTGAGGATGGAGAGATGCCAGAGGGATGGCTTCAAGGTAATTAATTGCATCTAATATATGTAATTCTAATAGTTTCATATGTTTATAAACTGTGATTGTACCCTGTCATCAATAATTATCTGTTAAAAATTATATCCATGTAGATATAGAATATAAAACATTTGTTTTATTTGCTTCACTTACAAATAACTTTATCAGACCCCTATTGTAAAATGTTTCTTGTCATTGCATCTAGCGAATCATCAAATGTATTAATATTTTCCGATCGTCTTCAAGACAGATTAGACTCTAGAGATTACGGTAGGTTTTTTAAGTAAATTTGAGTAACGAAGATCAATCCGTTATGCATGAATAACAGCGGATACATTTGATCTGTGCATTGTGATAATTTCCATGCCTTAGTACATGTGGCCC
The DNA here is from genome assembly GCF_027579735.1 of Bombina bombina. Lineage (NCBI taxonomy): Eukaryota > Metazoa > Chordata > Amphibia > Anura > Bombinatoridae > Bombina > Bombina bombina. The sequence continues at coordinate 453,790,665 of NC_069504.1, read as the reverse complement.
ATAGTGCTGTGGAATATGTTAAACTTACGAATTCATAATAATAAATAAGCACTAAGATGCTAAAATAGCAGTATTTCCCTAATGGCGATTTTGAAGCATGGTTTCATGACAACTGAACCATAAGTTTAATTACATACTTGTATATTTAGTATTTTATTTTGCTTTCTTTTTTTTACCATGCTTTATTAATCATTTTTGCACTTGTAGAACAATACAGATGCACAGTACAATAATAATTTTACAAGATAAATAGTTGTTCAGTGCATATAAGAATATCATAAGAGAGTATTGTTTTGATTCTTAAAATCTGCTGTCCATAGAAATTTGCTGGAATAACATTTTTGTTTTGTTACAATTTTGTCAAACAAACAAGAGCATATTGAGAAATCAATCTTCTTATATTCACTTTTAGTACCTCTTGATAGGTGCTGTCTGACTGGAAAAAATACATTTCCACCTTATAAACAATGAAAAGTACATTTATTTAAATTCTTATATCAGAGCACATTTTTGCTTAAAGTTTCCTTAACCTTAGATACAAAATAATAGCAATATAGTTATGTGCAATTGTTCCTATCTATAGAGAGAACATACAAGGTATTTTTTCAAACTTATTTGTGAATTAAGAGTTTGATTCATGCATTAGTGATTTGTTAGTGTGCATCCAATATTAATAATGGCCTTCCTGTCTGCCCTACTTTTAATTAGGATATAATATTTTGCGAAAAAGGTTTTTCAAATTATCATAGGTTTCATTATCGCCTTAGAATTATCACTTTTACATGCCACTCAATAGAATAGTTTTAGTGTTCTAGGACTTTGATAGAAGACTTTCAGCATTGTTGAGTCTGATATCCAGTAAAAAAAGTTTTTGTTTATAGAATAGCTTAGCTGCAGTGACGAGGCTGGTGAGGCACAGGCTATGATACATCCCAGAAACACACACACACATATATATATATATATATATATATACACATACATATACACACATATTGTCTCTTCAAAAAAACAGTGTAGTAGAGATCCTTATGCAGTGTTAAAGTCCCAATGAATGTGTTAAGGGACAAAAAGTCAAAATTAGTGTATAAGGATAGTCCTTACTCAGCCCCGTTCACCTCCACTTCTGTCTCTATGTTGGTATAATACAATAATCATAAGATGTTACAACAGCTCTAACCCCTTCCGGGCAAAGTCAGCACCTTGGATTCACTGCAGACTTCTATTCCTTGTGGGCGATGAGACCCCTCCGGAATAGGTCTGGTCTGTGCTTCCTCTGTGGTAGTGTAAGGGTTACTGCCTGCTGTGGTTACTGATAATATACCTTTAAGTTACACCTTATAAAAGGCACCTCCTACTACCACACCTTGCTGGTTAATTGAGTGTTACCTAGCCTCAAGCACATCTAAGCTACTTGCTCCTTTCAAGGAATAGTGACTTACTTACTTTCCCTACAACTGGGATCCAGGAAATCCAAGTTTTTCAAGCAGCTTCTTGTAAACCTACCTAATACCTCTTATTGCAGTTCTACTTTTACAGCTCTCTCCAAGAGGATCTTGTGAGCTGAATATTATCCGCTCCTAGCCTGGACACACCTCTCCTCCAGCTCCTCTGCAACTTTCAGCGTGTGTATCGCAGCACACAGATTTCCCTGCACACAGCCTTTATGAACAAGGCTGACGTCATCAGCTAGGGCCAGGACCGCTCTCACTCTCAAAGACACTGCAGCACTCGGCGTGTGTAAGAAAACCTTCCTCTGCTCTCTGGATTCAGGTCAGACTATCATTTACATACCTTTACTGCATATTATTACAAGGGGGTTAAAGCTGCAATTAACTTGTTACGCTACTCACCGCTACTCTACATTAGAAGCTGTAAAACTAAACTTTGTAACTGCCTATATTTGTGTATAGTAATCTAAGACTCTGATTACTATCTATTTCACAAAGTTTTTGGCAAAGATAAAACATCATTTAAGAAACATCCAGCTATACATCCTCACTGTTTCCTTAAATGATACATTCATAATATCAAGGTTAAGGGTACATGAACTGAGATTGCTAACCAGACTTTGACAGGTAGTTAGTTGGCTGTGCGTGTAGCGCGTAAGATCTCCTAGTCCGTGCTTCCTGGTATGTCACTAGTAGGTTGTGAGGCTATTGGTAGGAGGGAAGGGGGTGAGGCTCCTTGACAACAAAAGGGTTCTTGACAATGGGCAATCAGCTGGCAGTGAGCGGACAAAAGCGGTATACCCAACCGCGTAATAACAATATGAATGAGCAAGGAAGTCACTCTTAGAAACTGCTGAAGTCAAACAGGTCTCATGTTTATTAAGGGAAGTCCTTCATTACAGATATATCAAAGCACAGTCATGAATGAACGCCTGACGCATTTCACACATGCGTACATGTGCTTCTTCAGAGGCTAATTGGAATGAAAGTGTGCAAGCTTATATGTGTAAGAGGAACCAATCATGAGTGATGCAACATTGTAACAAAGCAACTCATGTACATTGATAATGGGTAGAAACCCTCCATCCGTTTAAAATAACAATAATAACATAAATAAAATACAGTATAGATATTACTAAATCACATAAGTGTAAATTCCAGCGGGCTGGCTTGAGCTCTGCCACGTCTTTGCAGATGATTTCCCTTTCAAGGAAAACCTTATACTGTATGGTCGCTTTATAGACGATCTGATAATCATTTGGAACAACAATGATAATGCTACAATTCATGAATTTATGACCTATATGAATGGCAATTAATTCAATCTGATGTTCACTAGCAATGCTTGCACCATTGATTATCTAGATCTAAAACTGACCATTGGCCACTCCAATAATATCATTACTTCAACTTACAGGAAACCTACTTCTAGAAACACAATTCTTAGAGCAGATTCCTGACATGCACCCCATTTGAAAAAAGGCATACCTAAAGACTATGCAGAAATTGCTTCAATACTGAGATCTACATAAAAGAGTCATTTGAACTCACTAATAGACTAATCCAAAGGGGTTACAATAAACACCAACTTATCACAATTAGCAAAGAAGTAGAAAAGATTGACAGAAAAACTTTATTCAAGGGTAAACATAAAAATACTATGAAAGATAATATTCTTTTCACAACCAAATTTAGCAGACAATATTTATAAAATCTGTAACATTGTTAAAAGCAATTTAACCATTCTAAAAAGTGACAACATATACAAGAACATTATTTCCAAAGGGATAAAATGTGTGGCAAAGAGAGCACACTCATTGGGGGAATTTAACCAACAGAAATGTCTCAAATAAAAAGAAAATTACTTCTAACTGGCTAAGCACTAACCCAGGTTTCTTTAAATGTGGCCACAGACCTTGCAAAAGCTGCGATTATACTGACAAGACTCATTCTTTTACCTCAAACAGCACTAATGAGAGTTTTTTTTTATTAAACATAGAATTAACTGCACTTCACAGGTTGTGATTTACCTTGTTACGTGCAAATACTGTTCTAAACAATATATAGGTATAACCACCCGCCCCCTAAAGGATAGAATTAGAGAGCATCTTCTATCAGAAAAAGACCCCAAAACACCAGTAGCAAAACATTTTAGACTACATGGTATAGGTACACAACATTTCTCATTTGTAGGAATTGAAAGAATAGTTAAAAATGCTAGGGGTGGAGACATGGTCGCCCGCTTGCTCAAAAGAGAAGTATTCTGGATTATCAAGCTAGATACCCTAATGGTATCAATAGACGACGGGATGTTGATCTTTATTTTTAGTTGCAATATACGATTAGCTCACCACCTTTTCCATATTCAGCAGTTGCTGTTTGTGGACTTAGCTTTATGCTGATCACATCTAGTAAAATAGTAACTCTACATTAGATTTAATCCCTGTCATGTATGACTATTTTACTTATATTCTCTTCTTGCCTCTCTCTTCTTCTTTCCCTTGATTCAAGACTAGCCCTAATACTCCTAGTATTTCATTATTTAGCATATTCAGTAGCATCTAGTTTGGTATGCCTAGTGATATTGATCAGATCTAACTTATCTCCCTTTAGCAAGTATTTATACTCTGACCTTTTTTTATTTTATTTTTTTGTAGTAGTGTACTGAATGCTTTAGGAGATGTGTGTTCCGATACCTGCCACTGAAAATTATGTTTTCGAGCAACAGCATTATATTAATAACCTTTTAGTTATTAATTAATCTTTTATCCTTTTTTCATTATTTAGTTACAATTGATATGGTTGAATGTCATTTTCTGATATTTTATATTTATTTTTATTCATCTTTTATTTATTTTTGTATTACTTATTCTATATTGTTTGTTAACACTGTTTAATTATGTGTGATAAAATTCTAAATATTTGTTTTTTTGTTAGGACCCGCTCTGGAATTCACACTTTTATGATTTAGTAATATCTATACTGTATTTTATTTATGTTACCATTGTTATTTTAAACGGATGGAGGGTTTCTACCCAATATCAATTTACATTAGTTGCTTTGTTACAATGTTACATCACTCATGATTGGTTCCTCTTACACATGTAAGCTTGCACACTTTGATTCCAATTAGCCTCCAAAGAAGCGCATGTACGCGTGCGCGAAAAGCGTCAGGTATTCATTCATGACTGTGCTTTTATTTCTCTGTAATGAAGGACTTCCCTTAATAAACATGAGACCTGTTTGACTTCAGCAGTTTCTAAGTGTGACTTCCTTGCTCATTTATATTTATTTATCACAATGCTATTTCATGGCTGATAAAATATTGTTGGCGTATTAGATGAAAATGCCACCAGCTGCATTTGCATTTGCATTCTTATGTAAAGTGTCCTAATTGTCACTTATTTGTTTCTGCTCTAATGAACGGAAACATAATGCAAAATATTAATTTATGTACCTTTATCAAAATCTGGATTATTCTATCCCATAGGATAATCTGCATTACAGAAATGTAAAACTAAATGTGTTTGGTAAACTAACACCCCAGCAGTCTGCTTCCTAGTTGTACTATGTTGTCGGGGTTAAAACACAAAGAGTTGCATGGTCAATAGAGTTGCTCTAACAAATAAGAACATGTAATTATTTGACTATCATGGCCCTTTAAAGGTAAATACTGGTGTACGTGAAAGAGATCAGTCATACTGTGTAACTATACTTTCCTATGGTTCGCATTACTCTCTTTGAAGGGATACATATTCTGTGCATTTACTCACAAGCTTGCTGGAGTGATGAGTATTCTAAGATAACTGTCCCTTTAAAAGGTCATTTGCCTGACCCCTCAACAAAGTCTTATCTATGTTTACAATTATCCCTATGTGCTTAAGCAACTAAAAATGCTAATTGCTTGTTCTTTCAAAGGAAAAAAAAGTTAAAGGGACACTCAAGTCAAAATTAAACTTCCATGATTCAGATAGAGCACGTCATTTTAAACAACTCTTCAATTTAGTTCCATTAACAAAATGTGCACTGTCTTTTTATATTTCCACTTTTTTGAGCATGTGCAAGAATTCACAGAATACACTAATATGTATTTGTGATTGGTTGATGGCTGTCACATGAAACAGGAGTGGGAATAGACATAACTTTTTTTTTGCCAGAACAAAAATGTACTACTCATCTGAAGTTTAGACTAAGGCCCCTATTTATCAAAGGTCTTGTGGATCTGATCCAACAGTGTGGGTCAGGTCCGCAAGACCTCGCTAGATGCGGAGAGCAGTAGGCTCTCCGCATTTAACATTGGACCAGCATCTCACAAGAGCTGCTGGTGCAACGCCGACCCCTGTTCACTCGCAGCCAATTGGCTGCCAGCAGGGGGTGTCAATCAACCCGATTGTACTCGATCGGGTTGAATTGTGGCAATTCCTGTCCGCCTGCTCAGAGCAGGCGGACAGGGTTATGAAGCAGCGGCCTTTGTGACTGCTGCTTCATAAATGCCATTCGGAGCTTGATAGATAGGCCCCTAAGTACTATTGCATTGTCTTGTTATAATGCATTTATTGATTATACAAATCTACTGTTTTACTGCTCCTTTAAATACAGAAGACCCCACTTAGAGCTATGGATGCATTCCAGAAAATACAATGTTGAACAAAACAGCTCTATTCATTTTTAGTGAGCATTGCTTGATGAAAGTCACTAATCACATCACACAGCATAAAGGGTTCTATTATATTTTAGATTGATTGTTCATTTCTAATTGTAGCTTTGCACACTATACATTTAACTAAAGTACAGGAAATAACCTGAATGTGTAATGAACTAACACCCTGCCCTGCTAACAAAAATATTGAAGCAACACTGCTTTCTCTTCGAACTGAAACTGAAATTATATTGACAGTGGTGTATTTAGGTTTTGTGCTGCCTCAGGCACTCAAAATTCTGCTGCCCGTCCCTGCCAGGTTTTAGGCCTTTTTTGGCAATAATATTTTTAGGTCAGGAAAGGTGTATGTGTATATATATATATATATATATACACACACACACACGTTGATTGGAGTAGCCGTGTTAGTCCAGAAATTTAGATATCAAAATAACAAGAGTATTGCATTGAGCAATGATAATTTTTTTATTGGACTAACTATACATTTATATGTTGACAAGCTTTCGGAAGAGTTCCTGCTCTTATCAAGTCTGGAGCAATACACATATTGCTCCAGACTTGATAAAGGAAGGAACTCTTCCGAAAGCTTGTCAACATATAAATGTATAGTTAGTCCAATAAAAAAAATATCATTGCTCAATGCAATACTCTTGTTATTTTGATATCTATCTATCTATCTATCTATCTATCTATCTATCTATACACACACACACACATACAGGGAGTGCAGAATTATTAGGCAAATTAGTATTTTGACCACATCATCCTCTTTATGCATGTTGTCTTACTCCAAGCTGTATAGGCTCGAAAGCCTACTACCAATTAAGCATATTAGGTGATGCGCATCTCTGTAATGAGAAGGGGTGTGGTCTAATGACATCAACACCCTATATCAGGTGTGCATAATTATTATGCAACTTCCTTTCCTTTGGCAAAATGGGTCAAAAGAAGGACTTGGCAGGCTCAGAAAAGTCAAAAATAGTGAGATATCTTACAGAGGGATGCAGCACTCTTAAAATTGCAAAGCTTCTGAAGCGTGATCATCGAACAATCAAGCGTTTCATTCAAAATAGTCAACAGGGTCGCAAGAAGCGTGTGGAAAAACCAAGATGCAAAATAACTGCCCATGAACTGAGAAAAGTCAAGCGTGCAGCTGCCAAGATGCCACTTCCCACCAGTTTGGCCATATTTCAGAGCTGCAACATCACTGGAGTGCCCAAAAGCACAAGGTGTGCAATACTCAGAGACATGGCCAAGGTAAGAAAGGCTGAAAGACGACCACCACTGAACAAGACACAGAAGCTGAAACGTCAAGACTGGGCCAAGAAATATCTCAAGATGACAAGATGGACTGATGAAATGAGAGTGAGTCTTGATGGGCCAGATGGATGGGCCCGTGGCTGGATTGGTAAAGGGCAGAGAGCTACAGTCCGACTCAGATGCAGCAAGGTGGAGGTGGAGTACTGGTTTGAGCTGGTATTATCAAAGATGAGCTTGTGGGGCCTTTTCGGGTTGAGGATGGAGTCAGGCTCAACTCCCAGTCCTACTGCCAGTTTCTGGAAGATACCTTCTTCAAGCAGTGGTACAGGAAGAAGTCTGCATCCTTCAAGAAAAACATGATTTTCATGCAGGACAATGCTCCATCACACGCGTCCAAGTACTCCACAGCGTGGCTGGCAAGAAAGGGTATAAAAGAAGAAAATCTAATGACATGGCTTCCTTGTTCACCTGATCTGAACCCCATTGAGAACCTGTGGTCCATCATCAAATGTGAGATTTACAAGGAGGGAAAACAGTACACCTCTCTGAACAGTGTCTGGGAGGCTGTGGTTGCTGCTGCACGCAATGTTGATGGTGAACAGATCAAAACACTGACAGAATCCATGGATGGCAGGCTTTTGAGTGTCCTTGCAAAGAAAGGTGGCTATATTGGTCACTGATTTGTTTTTGTTTTGTTTTTGAATGTCAGAAATGTATATTTGTGAATGTTGAGATGTTATATTGGTTTCACTGGTAAAAATAAATAATTGAAATGGGTATATATTTGTTTTTTGTTGAGTTGCCTAATAATTATGCACAGTAATAGTCACCTGCACACACAGATATCCCCCTAAAATAGCTAAAACTAAAAACAAACTAAAAACTACTTCCAAAAATATTCAGCTTTGATATTAATGAGTTTTTTGGGTTCATTGAGAACATGGTTGTTGTTCAATAATAAAATGAATCCTCAAAAATACAACTTGCCTAATAATTCTGCACTCCCTGTATACACATGCACACACACACACACACACACACACACACACACACACATATATATATATATATATATATATATATATTATATTATTTTCCACAAGAATACCATTTAATAAGTACCTTTTATGTATCTATCTGTAGATAGGAAACATTTATAATATATACACTAGCAAAAAATGCATAGAGCATTTATAAAGGCTACATTATTTTCTCTATGTTTAGCTCCTACTCTGACTGAAGACCTTGGTGGAGGAGTGGAATGTTGTCTGCAAGAGAGGTTAAATAACCAAGTTCCAACTTAAACTGTTTTGAAGTAGTAAACAGTGAAACAGAAGGGAAGATTTATAGCAGTAAAGATTATACACACACAACAGAGGACCTGCAGGAACGGAAGTGTGCCATACTGATGGGGCTGATCTATAGCAAGTGTGAAGGAATTTGAGCAGACTTTTCCTAGACATTAGAAGACAAATGCCTTTCAAGTACAATACATAGTTTTTATACCTGGTTAAAATGGGGTTAACACAGAGTAGTCCTGGGACAGCGTAGGAGGAAAATAGAGGGCTGTACTAACAGCGTATAACATAAAGGACTGGCCGATAAACAGAGAGATGAGCAGCTGAAAAAAATGCATTGAAAAACTCTTCAGCTCTGCCTGCCTCTTCAGTAAGTTAAACTGTTTCAGTCAGGTATACAAAATGCAGCAATCTGGCTGCATTAGCTGTAAAGGACAGTGCTTTACAGGCAATACAGCAATTCTGTTTAAAGAAGACCCCACATTTTCCACACCGCTCTCTCAGAACCCACACAAAATTACTCACTATCCAGCAGCTGTAATCCTGGCCCCACCTACGGTCAGTTTCTCAGTACAGTCTAGTACTGTGTCTTCCCGCCTGACGCTGTGCGACGAGTAAATCAGACGTCACTGACTCAGCCAAGTCCAGCAGGCACACCTCCCCGGCAGCGCTGATGCTGATTGGCTGTGGATCTAGCTCCATCATAGAGGTGGTTTTGAGAACCATCTCTATTGGAGGGTGTATGGGGCCCAGTGAGACTCCAAATGGTGGTGCTAGCTCTAAGTGAGCTAAGAACTATATTCAGCATCTATGTTGCACAATCAATGGAGGGCAGCGGAACGGCTCACTGCCTCCTTATTGTGCAACATGGATGCTGAATTTCATTGGCATTTGGCATATATATTAAAATAATGTAGGTAATTGCCGGCAGGGGGGGTACTCTGGGGGGGCAAATTATAAAACAGGACAAAAAATACTTTTTTATTTTTTAATAAATCTTATTTAAAATCTTTTTTCTCTGATTGGACTGCCTCCTATTACTGCATGTCACTGCGCTGAATGTTTGATGTTAGCTGAATCAGAGGATATTTTTACAGTTAGAATTCTTCAGGTGTTTGTGCAATGTGATTATCTATCTTATTTTATTTTTTACTTTTTGTAATTTTACAATAATTCCTTAATTCTGAGAATAAATAGCTAGTTTAAACTGTCACCCACTGGAAGCTCTTTTTATTGCCCCTAAGAATATATATATATATATATATATATATATATATATATATATATATATATATATAATTTTATTTAAGGAGATATTAAACCAATTTTTTATTTTTTTTTATGATTCATATATAGAATGCAATTTTAAACAACATTTTAATTTACTCCTATTATCAATGTTTTTGTTCTCTCTGTGTATCTTTATGGAAAAGCAGGAATGTAAGCTTAAGAGCAAGCCCATTTTGGATCAGCTAAATGTAACCACCAATCAGCAAGTGCAACCCAGTTTCTGAACCAAAATTGGGCTGGCTCCTACCCTTTAATTTCCTGGTTTTTCAAATAAAGATAGTAAAAGTAGATTATTTTTTTTAACAGGAGTAAATTAAATTAGACAGTTGCTTAAAATTGCATGCTCTATCTGAATCGTGAAATAAAACATTTTCTTTCTTTTATTTAAAAAATGTGTTTGTTTCATGTTCCCTGGGGTGGCCAAACACAACTGCAAGAATGTATTTATTTAGCTAGTTAGTGTTTGCTTAATAAATAAAAGGAACATGAACTAACATTTCATTCATGATTCAGATAGAGCATGCGATTTTAATCAACTTTCTATTTTACTTCTATTATCATTTTTTCTTAATTTTCTTGGTATCTTTTGTTGAAAAGCTGGTATGTATGCTATAGGAGCCTGCTCATATCTGGAGCCCTATATGGCAGCACTTTTGCAAGAATGTTATCCATTTGTAAGAGTAGTAGATGGCAGCTCTATTTCCTAAAGTTACAGAAAGAGAAAAAGAAACATCCCTTTGGCAACTTAGTATGAAATATAGTATAACATTTCCCAGTTAATACTATGGTTCAGGTAATAATAAAAGTAACATATATTACTAATAGTTAAAACCAAAAGGTTAGAATGATAAAACACAAGCACAAATAGTAACAGGCAGTTTGCTGTGAAATAAATGAAATGATGCTAAAAAATTACCATCAAATATAAATAGCATTTATGAGGCCAGTACAAAATGAGTGACTTTCCCCATTGGTACAGCAAAGCTAAAAAGATCTCTACAATAGCACTAATAGATTACTATTAACCCTCAAAGGCTCAAATAAAAATGGGCACTATCATAGCTCTCAAAGTCCCCATACTTTGTCCACTATAAGATAAGATGAGAACGCTTCTCAATAACATTACATCATAGCAATAAATTAAGAGCCAAGCCACTCTATTGTATAAACATTCATGACATAGGAGTGCTGCACCAAAACACCTTACGAACGTTTCACCTGTGCATTTTAGAAACTTTTTTTAATATCATATGCTCAGTGTTAATCACAAAAGAACATTTTTGGGTCTCAAATACCTTAAAAAAATAAAAAATAGAAAAGACACCTACACTTAACATAAATAATACAATGGATGGCTGTTGTAGCCTTGCATGAAAATGTATATATTATACAAGTATAGCACCTACTAAAATGTGACAGAATTCCACTCAATGGCTATTCAAGCCATTTCAATGTGGCAATGTATTCTGTTCCATACAAGGAAAACATGAATCATACAATAATCCAATATTTAGTTTAAAGTATTTTAAACTGAAAAGTATCATAGAACTGATGTGACAGCGAGCTGACAATAGGATGTCTATTGAAATTAAGTGATATAAATGTAAATCTTCTTCCAAACCCCCTTTATATCGGTTTTCAGTGGAATATATATATATATATATATAAATAATATAAATTATAAATATGTTATTGCTAACATGCTAATTGCTTTTACTTACTAAATGTTACAATTTATGCAGCATATTTTAGAACTGAATTGTCTCTCTCTCTTCATATAAACCACTTGTAAAACGCCAAAAAGTAGATGTAGTGGGTACTTCAACAAGAAAAAAAAAATAAAAAAAAAATGGAATTTTAGATTTATTTCATAAGCGCCTTCAGAAATAATCTTATACAAAAAAAAATCTGAGTTTCCTTACCTTTTCTTCTTGTCAGTTCAAATCGTCTATGTGCCTACAATGTTAAAAAAAATATATACATCAATATAAATAAAGATTAAATATTACACACATATTCCTTTTGAAACATAACATGTAGAATTAATTTATTAAAGAATGGACATTTTATAATGTATTATTTAAAGATTCCATAAAGTTTTATATCAGAATGTAAGAAAAAAAAAATAGATTTTCAGATATTTTTTCAGTAGTCTGAAATAAATGATATTCAAAAGAAACACCAGCATATGATTTAAAATCTTTTTTATTATTAAATTCATAAAATACCAAATTACATAGTCAACGTTTTGGCCTAGAGTTAAGCCTTTATCAAGACTATAACATTTTTCCTTACTGCATATGTGGATACACGTTGTTTGTAAGCACTAATGTACAATGTTATAGTCTTGATAAAGGCTTACCGTTAGGCCAAAATGTCAATTATGTTATTTGGTATTTTATGGATTAATAGAATAGTGATGTTTAGTCCTGTAAGTGTCTTCCTGCAAAAAGGCAATGCTTTAAATTGAAAGAAACACCATAGCAATCAATTTAAACATTGGAAGTAAGTGCATGGGAATAATATATTAGTATAGGTGTATTTATACATACATACATACATACATACGTAGGTATTTAGATTCTCCTTTAAAAATAAAGAAACATGGGTTTTACCATTTCCCCGAAAATCCACTTAAAGGGGGTGAAAAGGGGGTGATTTATGAGGATACCTATATCTCAAAAACTGAAGATGTTACAGACATGACAATTGATATTTAGATTCTCCGTTAAAAATAAAAAAACACGTTTTATCATTTCACGAAAATCCACTTAAGAGGGGTGAAAAGGTGGGGCATGATTTATGAAGATACCTATATCTCAAAAACTGAAGATGTTACAGATGTAAAATTGGTATTTAGATTCTTCTTTAAAAATAAAGAAACACGTGTTTTAACTTTAATTTCCAAAAAATCCACTTAAAGGGGGTGAAAAAATATCTAAAAAAGATGTTAGAAAAGTAAAAATTATCATTTCAAATCTTCATTATAAAGTAAGTTAAAATGCCTTGCTCCTAACATCAGTAGTTCTCTAGATAGATAGCACTAAAAAAATTAATAACTCTTTTTTCACACCTTACAGTTGGGAAATATATAATCACAATTTAATATTAAAGTAATTGTAAACAGAATAATAACATATTTTTTATGTGCTGGACGGACACCCCGCCGACAAAGAAAACTCATGAAGTTTATGTCAGCGCGTGTGTAACCCAAATTAGCACACAGGTGAGGGCACATGTCGTTACCAGTGGTCGTGTTTTTTACAAATCCCAAAATCCACATGAACAAAGCTGCGGGCAACAGCTAGTATATATATATATATATATATATATATATATATATATATATATATATATATATATATATATATATATATATACACACACACACACACAGTACATACATACATATATACATACATAAATACACATATACACACACATATATAAATATGTATTATATCTATGATCCCCATACTAGTACACACACATACATATACATGTCAGTCAATTGCATAATGAAACCTATTAAATACTTTATGAAAAGTGTCACCCTAATATTATGCTACATACATTTTTCTATAATAAATTACAACTAACAGAATTTGACTTGTGAATATATTTTTATCTCTGTTATTCTATGATCCCCATTCCAGTACATAAAAAAAATCCTCTTGTGATATTTGTTTTATTGCTCAAAGCCAATCCAATACATTAGGAACTATAATTTAAAGTTAAAAAAACAAAAACATATTAGTAAGTAGGATGAGAGTAATGTCTTAGGTAAAACAACAAACAGAGACATCCCATTCTTTTCAAGGAGATTTCCATAGACCTGCTGAAGCAACAAAATATGCAACCAAAGTGAAAGTAAAGATGGCAACAAGTTAATAAAATAGTAATGATAACCTAATAATACTACTAATATGGTGTAATTCAGTAAATTAAATAACTTATGGTGTTTACAATAATTAATTTGATATTTTACATGTTTATATCAGTTAAAAAATGTTATTGTAATGATAATAGAACAATCTGATATCCATATTTATGTTGTTTAGATGTTTCATGATTTAAAGGGTGATTTGAGCAACATTTTATTAATTTATTTAATTTAATTAATTTATTTCAAACCTGAAAATGGGCAATTAGTAATAGGTGAGACAAGCATGCTAAAACATTTTAACATTAGGGGACAAGTAAGAAAATAAATAAATAAAAGTAGAAAACAAACATGCCAAACCAAATAAGCAAACATACGGCTATATTATGATTTGTGCGTTAAAGTAAAAAAGCAGCGTTTTTACGCCTGCTGCTATTACGAGTCTTGCAGGTAAAGGTGTACCGCACACTTTTTTGGCCTTACCGCAAACCTACTTACGACAATTTCGTAAAGGCTTTTTTCTATAGGACTTCCATAGCGCCGGTATTACAAGTTTGTCCTGGGAGGCCAAAAAGTGAGCTGTACCGCCAAGATTCCCAATGCAAAATACAAACAACCCCCCAACAGTGAAACCCACCACCCACACAACCAACCCCCCAACCCCCCAAATAAAAAGCCTAACTAAAAAAAATAAGCTCCCCATTTCCTGAAAAGGGCATTTGGATGGGCATTGCCCTTAAAATTGCATTTAGCTCTATTGCAGCCCAAAGCCCTAACCTAAAAAATAAACCCACCCAATACACCCTTAAGAAATCCTAACACTAACCCCCGAAGATTCACTTACCGGGAGAAGTCTTCATCCAAGCGGCAAGATGTCCTCAACAAAGCCGGCAGAAGTGGTCCTCCAGACGGGCAGAAGTCTTCATCCAGACGACACCTTCTATCATCATCCATCCTCTTCTTTTGATGGCTAACAACGAATAAAGGTTCCTTTAAATGACGTCATCCAAGATGGTGTCCCTTAGATTCCGATTGGCTGATAGAATTCTGTCAGCCGATCGGAATTAAGGTTGAAAAAATCCTATTGGCTGATGCAATCAGCCAATAGGATTGAACTTCAATCCTATTGGCTGATCCAATCAGCCAATAGGATTGAGCTTGCATTCTATTGGCTGTTCCAATCAGCCAATAGAATGCAAACTCAATCCTATTGACTGAGGATTTTTTCAACCTTAATTCAGATTGGCTGATATCAGCCAATCGGAATCTAAGGGACACCATCTTGGATGACGTCATTTAAAGGAACCTTCATTCGTCGTTAGCCATCGAAAGAAGAGGATGCTTCGCGCCGGAAGGATGAAGAGAGAAGATGCCATCTGGATGAAGACTTCTGCCCGTCTGGAGGACCACTTCTGCCGGCTTCGTTGAGGACATCTTGCCGCTTGGATGAAGACTTCTCCAGGTAAGTGAATCTTCAGGGGTTAGTGTTAGGATTTTTTAAGGGTGTATTGGGTGGGTTTATTTTTTAGGTTAGTGCTTTTAAGGGCAATGCCTATCCAAATGCCCTTTTCAGGGCAATGGGGAGCTTAGTTTTTTTTTAAGTTAGGCTTTTATTTGGGGGGTTGGTTGTATGAGTGGTGGGTTTTACTGTTGGCGGGTTGTTTGTATTTTTTTGACAGGTAAAAGAGCTGATTTCTTTGGGGCAATGCCCTGCAAAAGGCCCTTTTAAGGGCTATTGGTAGTTTAGTTTAGGCTAGGGTTTTTTTTTATTTTGGGTGGGCTTTTTTTATTTTGATAGGGCTATTAGATTAGGTGTAATTAGTTTAAATATCTTGTAATTTGTTTTTTATTTTCTGTAATTTAGTGTTTGTTTTTTTGGTAATTTAGCTAATTTAATTTAATTTAATTTATATAATTGTATTTAATGTAGGGAATTTATTTAATTGTAGAGTAGTGTTAGGTGTTATTGTAACTTAGGTTAGGTTTTATTTACAGGTCAATTTTATTTATTTTAGCTAGGTAGTTATGAAATCGTTAATAACTATTTAATAACTATTCTACCTAGTTAAAATAAATACAAACTTGCCTGTAAAATAAAAATAAACCCTAAGCTAGCTACAATGTAACTATTAGTTATATTGTAGCTATCTTAGGGTTTATTTTATAGGTAAGTATTTAGTTTTAAATAGGAATTATTTAGTTAATGATAGTAATTTTATTTATATTTATTTAAATTATATTTAAGTTAGGGGGTGTTAGGGTTAGACTTAGATTTAGGGGTTAATAAATATAATATAGTGGCAGCGACGTTGGGGGGTGGCAGATTAGGGGTTAATAAATGTAGGTAGGTTGCAGCGACATCGGGGCAGGATATTAGGGGTTAATAAATATAATGTAGGTGTTGGTGATGTTGGGGGCAGCAGATTAGGGGTTAATAAGTATAATGTAGGTGTCAGCGATGTTGGGGGCAGCAGATTAGGGGTTAATAAGTATAATGTAGGTGGCAGCAATGTCCAGAATGGCAGATTAGGGGTTAATAAGTATAATGCAGGTGTCGGCAATGTCAGGGGCGGCAGATTAGGGGTTAATAAGTGTAAGATTAGGGGTGTTTAGACTCTGGGTTCATAATATGGTGTTAGGTGTAAACGTAACTTTAGTTTCCCCATAGGAATCAATGGGGCTGCGTTACTGAGTTTTACACTGCTTTTTGGCAGGTGTTAGACTTTTTTCTCAGCTGGCTCTCCCCACTGATGTCTATGGGGAAATCGGGCACGAGCACGTACAACCAGCTCACCTAAGCAGCGCTGTAATTGGAGTGCAGTGTGGAGCGCAATTTTGCTCTACACTCACTTCTTGCCTGTTAACGCCGGGTTGATAAAAACCTGTAATACCAGCGCTGCAGGGAAGTGAGCGGTGAGAAAAAACTGCAAGTTAGCAACGCACCCCTGTTAACGCAAAACTCGTAATCTAGGCAATAGGTTTTCAATGGCTAAAAGCAATTGGTTTTGAAGGGTTAAAAAATTATGTTAAAAGTTAAGTAAAAAGACATCACAAATATAGTCTCACATTGCAGAACAAATTCATGTAACCTTTTAAAAGTTTTAAAGGACCACTAAATACAGTAGAATTGCATAATTAACAAGTGCAAAATTGAAAGAAAATACAATAATACTAAGAATTTCAAATAAGCAGTAAATGTATTTTCTTACAAATTAATCCCCCCCCACACATTTTCCAGCCCCCTTTATTATGTGACAGCCATAAGCCAACCACAGACTAGAATATGTATACCCTGTGAACCAGTGCACATGCTCAGTAGGAGTTGGTGCCTCAGAAAGTGTGTGTATATATATATATATATATATATAAAGAATGTGCAACATTTTAAGCATTTGACAAATCAGCATTTAACATGGATACTTGTTTGACCTATAGCATCATTGAATATTTATTTTGAATAGTATATATTTTTAACAATTTTTCATTTATTTTTTCATATGACATTTAAATGTTAATTTTAAAACTATGTACTTTTTGTAACACTAACATGAATACAAAGTTTTAGTCCATAATAAAATAGTGAATATATGCACACATGCCCTGAGTTCTACTGGTAAAATGTCATCCACAAACATTTAGCAGCAGTTAGAACATGCACAAGAGGCCAATGCATGCACATGCATCCAAAGGTCATATGTATATTTAAAGGAAATAAAAGAGCAATAATAAAACAATCTAAAGTGTTAGAACTTTTTATTATAGCACTGCTGCTTGCTCTTAATTATGTGTTTAAAGTGAGCTCCAGAACAGCAATGCACTTCTACTCCTAAGCGTCATATGTCTGGTAATTGGTGGCTGTGCACCCGCCATCCCTTATTGGCTAACAAACCTATTTACAGCACATGATCAGTAGTGCATCAATGCTCAGCAGCTGGCACATATCTCTATGCAAGCTATAGTGCAATAAGAAAATATTCAAACACACTGCAGCATTTTATTTTTATTTAAGTCTATTTAGGTTATCAGTCTTGTATATGATTTTAAAATAAACATTTTCTATGAAGTCATATTCCAAAAATGTTCTTAATCATATTTGAAATATTTCTAAACTTTTCATACAGGGCATTTGCATTTGTTTTTTGTTTTGTTTTTAACAATTTAGTTAAATCATGTAGTTTTTTTAGTGTACAGAAGTTTGATGTATTTTAAATACAATCCAACATTTGTGTGTAAGTGTAAATTTAAATATATAATAAATGTTGCAGTTAACATCAAGCAATACATTCTCCAAAAAATACATTTACTTTTAATTCAATAAAAATCATTAGCTGAATCATGACTTTTATGAAGACACAATTAAACAGATTAAACAGAAATATAGGAAAGTCAAAATGAAACTTGCATGATTCAGATAGAGCATGTAATTTTAAGACACTTTTAAATTCACTTCTATTTTCAAATGTGCTTTGTTCTCTTATTATCACTTGCTGATAAAGAATATGCACATATCCTACACTATTGAGAGCTAGCTGCTGATTTGTGTCTCGAGAAATCAATAGTTTCATTAGAGGTAACAAAAAAGCAAGAATTCCCCATGCATTATTGACCAAACAGACAAATTGGAGGGGTGGGAGCACCCAAGCTCAGAGACTATTACCGGGCAGCAAGACTTGCACAAATAGCACTGATGTATGAAACTGAGGAGGAGATCAGATGGACCACTTTAGAATCTGACATGGGTGATTTCACCAACAAGGGGGATATATTATGGACTCACCATGATAAAAGCCCTCAACAGACATCCAAATACACCATAATAAATCTGACAATAACACAATGGACCACACTGTCTAAAACCTCAAAATGACTTCCTCACCATACACAAATACTCCCCCTAAAATATCTCTGTCCTTTCTTACCACAAACCGTTTTAGGGAAATGGGAGAACAAAGGGCTTTACAGAGTTGCAGATGTAGTAGAACAGGGGAAACTAATGACCTTTGTACAACTAAGAGATAAACTAGACCCAATAGGCTTACATTGGTACTTGCACCTGCAATTAAACTCAGCTTTTAAACAATACATCTCAGACACCAACTGGGAACCCCAAACACTCTATAGAAAATTTGTAGTTCCAAAACTAGACCCAAAAAAACTATTACCCAATTATACATTGCAATTCAAGCTGTGAATGAAAGTGATAAATCAAACCTGCTAGACAGATGGGAAAGAGACTTAAGAATAGAACATGACACCAAAAAATAGAAGGATATTTTTTCTCAATCACATAGAGGAATACTCAGAGCTGACATGCTGACATGAGGGAAAACACTATTAAAACAACATTGAGATGGTACCTTACTAATTATTACCTCTCACACTAAAACCCACAACTCACGGCTTTGCTACAGAGGCTGTGGATTAGAAGGTACATATATCCATATGTGGTGGGAATGCCAAGATATAGCCAGGATCTGGAATAGATTGTCACATTTCTTAGAGGCAGACTATTAGATGAGCCGATACAGGCATTACTGCATGAAAAGATCCCTAAATATAATACCCGTATTAATCCATTCTTAAGAATCACCTGTACAGCTGCAAGAATATGCATTGCAAGATGCTGGAAAGAAAGAGCCCCCACATGGGAGGAAATACTGGGTAGAATAACATTAATCTATAAAATGTCAGAACAAGTAGCTTGGCTTCAAAACACCACAGACAACTTTCAAAAGACATGGTTTTATTGGATGCTACATGATAACAATTGACACAATATAATACTATATAGCCCAAATAAAGAAACTTTCCCACCCTCTTCATTAGACTTTCCATATAGCAGACAACATATGAATTTTGTACATGAAGATAACCATGAGACTTCGGCAAACATATACTCCCTGTTGAGATAACCTACAATCATACAATTTATTTTGCTATTATAAGAATTGGAGCAAGATATAACTGATAACCTCTCTCTCTCTCCAAGATAAAGAGGTAAGAATGCAATAAGCAATAAGACTAGGATGAAGGATTGAATTGTGTGGAAAGGTGATAACTAAGCTCCAACTATATAATGCAACAGACCTCCAGCTCTAATAAATTGGCACCTACTTGCCAAGGGTGGATTCAATTTTAAGATTGGATATCAGAGCGCCAAACAACGTAGGCAGGGTCTATGGGCAGATAGTCAAATACTAAAGGTAACAATAGGTTGAAATAATATGATTTAATACATAAGATAAAAAAGTTGGTACCAACTTTTTTATCTTATGTATTAAATCATATTATTTCAGGCAGCCGATTAATATCAACATTAATAACGAAATAGGGCTGATGAAGAAGACACTTTAGATATTCATTTAATCTTTAAAGAACTTGAGAAACTGCTTATATCTGAGGTAAGATTCAAAGCAGAAATTTCATTTCTCAAGAAATGCTTAGAATTAAAAATCATCCCCAAGGGGCTATTAGTGCACAAAGAATGTGCTTTTCCACTTTCAGAAAGTATTGCTGAGAAATGGAGGAATGTTCAAATTGAAACCTCTAAGAAACTAATGGAATTGATTATATAATATAGAGAATCCCTAATAACTAATATAGATCTTGAGATTAAGGACAATGAAGTAATTGTACTCAATTTAGAGAGTTCAGGCCCAGAATATCAGGAAATTGTAGACAAGAAAGACAATTTAGTCAAAAAAGTAAGTAAAACAAAAGATGAGATTATAAAAAAGAAAACTAAAAAACTTATGAGAGAAATAGAAAGGAAAACTGAAGATGATTGTCAAAATACAGAAAGTGAAGAAAACATAAACACAGGGAGTATAGAGACAGAAATGAATATTGAGGAATCCAATACGTGGAAGACTGTAACATATAAAAAAACAAAAAATAGAGAGGACCATCCAAATTATGAGCACACAAAGAATCAGGCTGACATACCCTATTATAGAAAAAATAATAATAATAGAATATACAGGCAAAATATGTATAACAGTAGACCATATAGACATAATGATTACCAAAACGGGCAGAATAATTATAACTATAGACATAGGAATTATCCTAATGACTTTAATGGATACAGAAGAAATAACTATGAGGGATCTTTCATGAATTGGAGAAGGGACAGAGATTATTATGAGCAAACTAGAGAAAGGAGAGAATTCCCTATGAACTCATACAGAGACAGAGAACATAGAGAATACAGGCCAAATCAAAGGGAGAGATATGAAAGGCATAATAATTGGGAATATCCACGCCATTTTGAAAGACAACACTATCAAAGAGAATGGGACAATCAAAATCACCCTATAGGAGAATACAAACAGGGGAATAGGTCTTCTGTGCCCAGGGAGCAATATGAAAGAGGGAGACAAACAGATAGAAGGTTCGATGGAAGAAGAAACAATGATGGGAAGTTTGAAAACTACCCAGGTGACAAAAACTATTATGATCCTCCAAGACAGGAAAGAAGACAAAGACCGAGAGTGTACTCCGATAATGGAAAATTGAAAGAGGCCAGTAAGATGGAAAGAAATGAGGGTCAATCAAATATGAAAAAAACAGAAGCTTCAGCAAATGCGGCGACTTCTGCAATACAACATACCCCTCAACCATCTCAATCCATACCCTCCCCCTCTTTTTTAGGGTGGGACCGTTATCAATACAGAGAAAGAGAACAAAATCAATCCACCAAAAGGGCAAAAACAAGACCCACAGAGGGAAAAGAGGAGGTGTAAAATTGAAGAAAAGAAATTGTGAAAGTGAGGCTGGAATGATAAAGGAATTTTTAACCTCAGCTCATACGAACTCAATAAAGAAGAGAAATCTATTCTGAAACTGGGCCTCTCTTTTGCTCCAGCCCGAAGTCTGGACAAATTCACGACATTCGTGAATACCAAGGAGTTCATTAGAAAATTAACTTTAAAAAGATTTTTTCTTAAATCTGCATTGGAGCGAACGGTGTCTGCTCCTCGAGAGTATGGAAGTACAAAAGATGAGGACAATTATCAACACACAGAACTCAAACCTAAGTCAACCTTTTATCCCACAACTTACAAAGGTGCAACAATAGAAGCATTTGAAACAATAGTCTGTAGGGAGATAAGAGTCATAAATCTTAAAAGGTTGAATAAGAGGAGTCAAAATCTAACTGGGAAACAATTGGAAACTATTAAGCTGTTGGAACAAAATTTAAAATCTCATCATCAAGCCCGCCGACAAGGGCGGAGGCATTGTAGTGATGAACAAAACGGACTATAACGCAGAGACAGAACGAATACTCAGTGATAGTAAAACCTATCAAAGACTGAAAGCCAATTCAGTCAATAACTATAAAGAGAAACTAATGGATCTATTAAAGGCAGCAAAAGAAGAGAATATACTAAATGACAAAGAATATAATTATCTCAATATACACTTTCCAAGGACCCCAATCATATACCATCTCCCAAAGATCCATAAATGTCTCAACAATCCCCCAGGAAGACCAATAATATCGGGGATAGGATCATTAAGCAGTAATTTGTCCGAATACGTGGACAAACACCTACAGAAACATGTGAGACAATGCCCTTCATATTTAAGAGACTCAACCCAGTTACTAAATCTTCTGGAGAACCTGACATGGGAGAAAAATTATATTTTGGTAACATGTGACGTTACAGCGTTGTATACGAGTATACCTCATAAAGAAGGAATAGAGGCAGTAAGATTTTATTTGGAGAAAGACAAAGAGATCCCAACCAAACAATGTGAATTTATCCTAGACAGTATCCATTATATCTTAAACCACAATTATTTTTGTGATGATAATACATTTTATCGACAAATATGCGGGACGGCGATGGGGACCAGGTTCACGCCGAGCTATGCGAATTTATACATGGCAAAGTGGGAAGAAATTTTCTGGGATTATTGCCCAGCCGGCGCGGACCTGGTTCTTTATTGTCGATATATAGACAATATAATTATGGTCTGGAAAGGATCACAGGAGGATCTCGAGTATACCATTAACATCATGAACAAGAACATCTCAAATCTGAATTTCACGTATGAATGGAGTTATAAAAAACTCACATATCTGGATTTGTCAATAGAGGTGAAAGGAGGAAAAATAGAGACATCAACACACTTCAAAAAAGTGGATAGCAATAACTATATCCACAAGACGAGTTGCCATCACATAAAGTGGAAGAACAACATCCCGAAGAATGAAGAAGAATTGCTCCAATCCCTCTAAGTGGAAAGAACAGGCACAAGTGATCAAGTTGAAATTCATAGAGAGAGGATATGAAGAAGATTTTCTTGATCAAAAAATACAAGAAGTAGACCAAATAGAAAGGAAAGATCTGACACATTACAAAGAGAAAATTAAGTGGAATGAGGATACAGAGATCCTTAATATTCCTCTAATTACTGAATACAGTGAGAACAGTCGAATTATAGAGAACATTTTCCGTAAACACTGGAACATGCTCAAAGATGATGATATTCTGGGAGACAAAATATAAAAAAAAAAACAGATTTATATATCGAAGGACAAAAAAATCTGAAAACAAGGCTGGCTCCCAGTATACAGAGGAAGAAACCTCCAGTAATTAAAGATGCATTTGGTAAGAACATGGCAGGATTTTTTCCATGCCACAAATGTAAAGCATGTAAATGTGGAGAAAAAAGTGCAGAATTCCATTCTTTTAACACCAAAAAGAAGTACAAAATAAAAAACTTGATCCGGTGCCAGGACAAAAATGTGATCTACTTACTCCAATGTCCCTGTGGTCTCCAATATGTTGGACAGACGTCAAGACCACTAAGGGACAGGATACGTGAACACCTCCGATTCATAGAAAAACTTAACAAAGATAGTCCTTTATATAAACATTTTTCTGAGAAGCACCAAGGTGACATTAATACTGTAAAGTATATAGGGATTCAAAAAGTACCAAGAAACTGGAGAGGGGGCAACCATGAGAAGAGGTTATTAACGGAGGAATCAAAATGGATTTTCCATCTAGATTGCTTGCACCCAAGAGGCTTAAATAACAAAGAGGACCTGTCTCATCTCCTAAACCTCAACTAAAAAGAGTCATGACTAGGAACGGATTTGTTTTATCTTACTAGCCCCTTATTACAAGTGACTTCTGAATTTGGATCCATATATATATATATATATATATATATATATATATATATATATATATAAATCCTTTCACCTATCTCTTAAAATATAAATATAAATAATAATAACTTAATAATGATTAGACCTGCCCGTAAGGTCATAGAAACTCTGCCTACATTGTTCCCTTTATGAGAAGCTGCCTTTTTAAGTATTGATATAATCCTTTAGTTACATGATAATTCTAGAGGATATAAACACCAATTAATCTGTGGGAATTACAACAGGACTTATACTTCAATTATATCTATATTTGAACTGCTATTTAATCATCTATTTAGCTGCTTTATAACAATCCTATTGGTAGTCCACACCTAAGACCTGTGTAGTATAGCCAATAGAGACCCTAAAGTTGTAACCAATCTAGAATTTCCTCATTTATGAAAGATAGAAGTATCAATTATGAGACTAGTTTTGCTTTGGAGCTAACAAACAGTAATAATAATATGCAAGTGAAGTCAGAAGATAATTTTAATCATATATATACTTTATTTTTATATATATATTTTCTCTTCACCAGGTTTGGATATCTAAGTTTAGTTTAGAGGAAATACTTATCCTCTATCCATTATGAGTATTGCAGTCAGAACCATATCAGCTCCCAAACTAATAGAATCAACAAGTAGTCTAGACCATTTACATATTGTATATAGAACAATACAAGCAATCCCTACCTTAAACAGATTTCCAAGGGACCTATGGGTCAGTTTCAAATACCGTAGCAATAAAAGAGAGTATATAAACCTTAGATTTGAGTTGTAAATGTGTATCTCTCTCCGTTTATTCTATATGTTAAAAGCACAAGATTTGTTTAATTTATTTTTGTTTGTTTGTTTTTTGTTTTCTGTCTCTGCTTTTTTGTCTTAAACAGTATGTTAACCTGAAGGAAATCACATAATCATAATAGGTCAGTCAGAAACACGATTTTCATTCCAGTATGTAATTTTAACCTTAAGTTGTACATTAAACACACTACACTCTGCCTGAAATTGTTAAGCTTTTGTCATATATAAAATATATTATACCCTGTTCGAAATCTCATTTAGCAGCTATGCGCTTCATACATAGAAACTAGAATCCCTCTGTTAAATAATGATCATAGCAAATGATTATTTATGAGGGTAGCAAGGATGTAAGAAATTTGGTTTGTTTGTTTTTGGCTTTTACAGCTATAGTGCTAAGGAAGCACATTAAACACAGACAAGCAATCAGATTGCAGGAATTTAACACACCCCTAAATCAGCCAATAGAACATACATTCTGGCTTGAGCCCTCAAATTAGAACCTATGAGTGCTGGGTATTACAACATGGCCAATATATACATAAATAATTTGACAAGAATACAATATATGCAGTAGTAAATAATAACCTAATATGCATCATAAAGTTTGATAATTTATTAAGAAAGTATAAATATAGAAACAGATGTTTTAACCCCTTAATGACCACAGCACTTTTCCATTTTCTGTCCGTTTGGGGCCAAGGCTATTTTTACATTTCTGCGGTGTTTGTGTTTAGCTGTAATTTTCCCCTTACTCATTTAATGTACCCACACATATTATATACCATTTTTCTCGCCATTAAATAGACTTTCAAAATTTACCATTATTTTTATCATATCTTATAATTTACTATAAAAATTTTTATAAAATATGAGGAAAAAATGGAAAAAAACACACTTTTTCTAACTTTGACCCCCAAAAGCTTTTATACATCTACAACCACCAAAAAAAACATATACTAAATAGTTTCTAAATTTTATCCTGAGTTTAGAAATACCCAATGTTTACAAGTTCTTTGCTTTTTTTGCAAGTTATAGGGCCATAAATACAAGTAGCACTTTGCTATTTCCAAACCACTTTTTTTCAAAATTAGCGCTAGTTACATTAGAACACTGATATCTTTCATGAATCCCTGAATATCCATTGACATGCAGATATTTTTTTTTAGAAGACATCCCAAAGTATTGATCTAGGCCCATTTTGGTATATTTCATGCCACCGTTTCACCGCCAAATGCGATCAAATAAAAAAAATTGTTCACTTTTTCACAATTTTTTTCACAAACTTTAGGTTTCTCACTGAAATTATTTACAAAAAACTTATGCAATTATAGCATACATGGTTGTAAATGCTTCTCTGGGATCCCCTTTGTTCATAAATAGCAGACATATATGGCTTTGGTTTTGCTTTTTACTAATTAGAAGGCTGCTAAATGCGACTGCGCACCACACGTGTATTATGCCCAGCAGTGAAGGGGTTAATTAGGGAGCATGTAGGGAGCTTCTAGGGTTAATTTTAGCTTCAGTGTAGTGTAGTAGACAACCCCAAGTATTGATCTAGGCCCATTTTGGTATATTTCATGCCACCATTTCACCGCCAAATGCGATCAAATTAAAAAAAACGCTAAATTTTTCACAATTTTAGGTTTCTCACTGAAATTATTTACAAACAGCATGTGCAATTATGGCACAAATAATTGTAAATTCTTCTCTGGGATCCCCTTTGTTCAGAAATAGCAGACATATATGACTTTGGCATTGCTTTTTGGTAATTAGAAGGCCGCTAAGTGCTGCTGCGCATCACACGTGTATTATGGCTAGCAGTGAAGGGGTTAATTAGGTAGTTTGTAGGGAGCTTGCAGGGTTAATTTTAGCTTTAGTGTAGAGATCAGCCTCCCACCTGACACATCAGACCCCCTGATCCCTCCCAAACAGCTCCCTTCCCTCCCCCGCCCCACAATTGTCCCCGCCATCTTAAGTACTGGCAGAAAGTCTGCCAGTACTAAAATAAACGTTTTTTTTTTTAAAAAAAAAAAATAAAAAAAATCTTTAGCATATTTACATATGCTTTGTAGGATCCCCCCTTAGCCCCCAACCTCCCTGATCCCCCCAAAACAGATCTCTAACCCCCCTCTGCCCTATTGGGGGCCATCTTGGGTACTGGCAGCTGTCTGCCAGTACCCAGTTTACAATATATTTTCTCTTTTTTATTTTATTTTTTATGTTTTTCTGTAGTGTAGCTTCCCACGACCAACCCCTACCCCCACCCCCTCCCAGATCCCATAGATTACTTTTTTGGGGCATTTATTCCCCCTCTTCCTCCCACTTACATAGTGTAGTGTAAGTGGTTCCCACCCGCTCCCTCCCCGTGCACGCGTCCACCCGCCGCCCCCCGTGCACGCGCGCGTGTCTGTGCGCGCCCCTGACTTTCCCGCCCCCAATCCCGCCCCCCTCTGTGTGTCAGAAACCATCGATGGCCGCCCACCCGCCTCCCACTGCAGCTCGCACCCACCAACGATTGCGGCCATCGATGTCCGGTGTAGAGAGGGCCACAGAGTGGCTCTCTCTGCACTGGAGGGGTACAAATTGTTATTGCAGGATGCCTCAATATTGAGGCATCCTGCAATAACTGGAAAGCAGCTGGAAGCGATGAGGATCGCTTTCAGCTGCTTTCCAAACCGAGGACGTATGCCATACGTCCTCAGGCGTTAACTGTTTTTTTTTTGAGGACGTATGGCGTACGTCCTCGGTCATTAAGGGGTTAAATGGACATTTTACAAGTGTTTTAAACGGACAATTTTTTTGACACATTTTTTTGACATTTCACAAAGTGTTTTAAACGGTCATTTTTTTATAAACATATCTACATAATTGGACTTTTATTTTTGACAATGCTCATATTATTTTAGCTGAGTCTGAAAAAACAAGCAAATTGCCTTGGTAACTAAAAGCTTTGCTATGTTCTCTCTAACCCAGGAGAAAAACAAAAAAAAAATTGTTGTTTTCACATCCTGTTCTACTACACAGGTGGTAATTTCACCTGTTAATCAGCAAGGTATATAACAGTCTAGGTCCTTACCTCAAACCAGTCTTGAGAAAGGTCAGTGGAGACCGAAACCGGTTGACTGGTAAGGAGTATTTTAATTTTATGATCACATTAAGAAGCCATCTGCACTATTGTTTGCCTTTCCTTTTTTGGCAGGTAAGGGACAACATTGCAAGTTGGAATTATTTGTTAACTACCACCCAAGAAGATTTCTACATAATCAGCAGTTGGGATCCATATTGAGATAGACTATAGCAAGATTCTTATTATCCAATTTGAATATTTATTTGGACTTTTAAGCATTTTATGTTATATCTTCTGTTTTTTAACCCAATGTTGTTATATGGTCTCTTTTAATTAACATCTTGAGGCTCTTTGAGCAAGTCCCTTATATCTAGCTCAGCAACTCTGAGCCCTTTAGATTTGTATTTTATGGTATCAATTTAGAGCCTGTGTTCAATTTCAATCCAATCACAAAGTTTTGCCACTAATCAGTGTTTATAATAGATATTTGTTCACATCACATCACAGTTTGCAAGCAGAAACACATTTGAACACACGTTAAAGTTGTGCTGTTGTTTTTTTGTTGTTTTTTTTGTTCTATTTATGCTTTATGTTTGCATTAGTTGATTTGTCCAAAATTCACTTGTATATCGTTTTATTTTGAATTCATTGTTTATTTTGAAAAAAAAATTTCTCACATGTTTTCACTTGTTAGGATTTATACCCTTTTTGGATAAACACATAGGCACAACCTCAGGTCTTATATTTTGAATTCAGGTTCTAGAAATTCCTGTAACATTTTTTTTTTTTTTTTGTCCACCTGTTAGGATTTACACAATTTTGGATAAACACATAGGCAAAACCCCAATTCGGAGCCACTTACATTTCACACCCACTGGTTTCAAGCAACCTGGAATCTATCCACCTGTGCATTGTAACCCATTGTTTTTATAAATAAAGTGTGCATAAGCGCTCCTAGCATTCACATATTAGAATTTAAGTTTATGCGATAGACATTATTTGTAAGATTTTTGTTGTTGTTATTTATTGTTCTACAAGCATTTTTAAATTGTTCCTAGTGTTTCAATATACATTTTAAAGTGTAACATGGATCCATGACTAATTGTTGTTAATTTTAAATGTACCAACTTTTTTATCTTATTTATTAAATCATTTTATTTCAACCTATTGTTACCTTTGGTATTTGACTATCTGCCCATAGACCCTGCCTACGTTGTTTGGCGCTCTGATATCCAATCTTAAAAGCAATAAGACTCCTACTGGCAATGACTTTGTATTATACTTGGAAATTACTCAAATGTTTTGTATTCTAATCACCAGTTATTGTAAAATGACACACTTATAACTTAATAAAAATAATTTAAACATAAAAATATGCTTTAATTGCAAACATTGACAAATACTCATCCCATCACAATCATCATCACTTTGAAGAATGCCAACAGATTTGGCAGCACTATAATACATAAGTTTTGAGTAGTAAAAAGAAAAAAAAAATGACAGACTATTTCATGACAAAAAATTAAATCATTTGTAAGAAACAAGACATCCTCTTTCAAATAAGAAAAAAAGATGACTTCTAAAAGTCCTATAGATTATGAAAAAGTTGTTAATATGTAATACATAGAAACTGAGCTCACATAGATAAAATGGATCATACAAAAATTGTACCACCCTTGCTACCAAAAAATAAACAAACACTGTTGAGATCTTACTCTACCAGGAGTACAAATGGCAATCAATCTTCCTGTTGGGGGGAGGGGGTGAGTTTAAGTAAACTTGAACTCAAGGAAATAAGAAATATATATTTTAAATAGTGATAAATATGCACTAGCCAGTGGAATGTTTGAAGATCTATATTATTTTTTAAAAACTTTAGTATCTCTTGAAATATTTTTTGGCAACAATATGTTTTATTAACAATAGCAACATTCAACATTATACTTCTGATGTCTGCACCCTAATTTACTTTATAGTTTTCCCTAAAAGTAGTTCATAGCATCCTGCAACCTTTTTCTCCAGACTTACTGAATTTAGTGAGATAATGAACTGAACCATTGGGAACATATATTGAAACATTTTACTCTCTGCATGGTGTTTGTAATTTCTCGCAGTAATGTCACCATTACAGCAATCTTTCATGTTGAGATTCTTATGACCAATCTTCCAAAGACAAAATATAAAAGAAATTGAAGAAGTAAACACATGGCCATTGAGTTAT
The DNA here is from genome assembly GCF_027579735.1 of Bombina bombina. NCBI lineage: Eukaryota > Metazoa > Chordata > Amphibia > Anura > Bombinatoridae > Bombina > Bombina bombina. The sequence continues at coordinate 453,760,567 of NC_069504.1, read as the reverse complement.
ATGGAGATTAGCTAAATGATTATATTGAGAATATCATTAGAAAAAAAAAATATATACTAACTCATAGTAAAACAATACATATATCACGGGGTGGGACTGAAAATGAAGTCCCTAGAATAGCCATTATGCCTTTTAATACAGTTATTTGGGTTACGGAAGAGAAATAGATTGTAAAGCATGTACATTTTAAATGTATGATAGTATCTTTGTAACAGCTCCTAAAGGGACATGAAACACCATTTTTTCTTTGGAGATTTGGAAACAGCATACAAGCTGCTCCTTACACTCTTCACCACCTCTGAGATGGTGGAGAGAAATCACCACAAACTTGCTTGAGGTGACTGACAGGCCCTTCTCTCATGCTATTGGTGTCACAAGAAAATGGGTGTGCTTTACACTCTGACTTGAGCATGTAATAATACATATAGGCAGTGGGGGGACAGAATCCACTGCCCGTATGCCCTGAAGGCAAGAGTACAGCTTCTCAAGTTTGTAAGTTAGTCCACTCACTTTATAGTATAATGTAGACCTAAGTGAATGATTTAGAGCTTTCTTAGACTTTCTAGTTCTAGTTGAAGCTTGCAGCTTAAACTGATAAGATTCTAGGCAACTGTTGCATACTTGACAGAATCAATAATTGGACAATGATAAATTGTGTTAAATCTATAAATGTCACTTTAAATCACTTGAGGATTTGTTTCTCCTCCGTTACAGATAACAGACTAGGGTGTCATGAGTTAACTAACTGAAGCAGAAATGTCTATTAGATATTCACTGATCATATATCTAGTTTTAAACAGGGATGTACAAAATAATAAACTGCTTGTTGCTGATCAATCTGCCATATGTCTGCTTCCATGAAATAAGTTCAGATGTCATAACTAAGTGTAAACATAGCTCATTTAACAGCAAAATCATTTTGAGAACAGTAACAAAAAATGATTTATGAAATTGTAAAAAATTATTTTTACTGCAAATAAAAAAGATGGAACATCATAAGCATATTATTAAAGTAAAAAGTAAACACATTGTTAGCACAAGACATTTATGTTGTCTTGCTATAGAATTACCCAGAAGTCAAGATTAAATATGTCTTAAAAAAACATTAACAACCTGTTTGCTGTAATTATTTTTCAATTTCCAAACTAAATCCATCCCTTGTTTTTTATGTATAATCCAATATGGGCTTGAGTCTGCAGCTGACAAGACTATCCATGGTCATATTGCTAGTATAGAATGCATTGTTTTGCAGTTCTTAGTTATTAAAACTAATTGAGACCATTACATCTGTTTGAAATCTTACGTTCCTCAACCTCTTCAATTAGAGCTACTATCTCCTTAATTTATATGTTTTTGATAATCCCACTGAACTCTCCACTGTTTTCTTATACAATCCTGAAATAGAGATTTGCTTTTCCCACCTTCTAAAGAAGATTGGAGAAATGTTTTACCTCAACTGCCAAATCTTTGATAGCCTCTGAAGCCCTGAAAAACAATTACAAATTACTACATGGATGGTTCCTCATCTTAAAAATGTGTTTTGGCCAAGGAAAGCTCTTCAGTTTTAAGTGAAGAGTTTAAGAATTAAGGGAGATTAGTTTGCTGCATAAGCGGTTGCAAACTATCAGCTTTATTTTAGCTTGCTGATCCTCTCCTACCTTTTTACATCGTGGTGTGAGTAATTCAGTGAAAGCAATATTTTACCTTTTTGGGTCTCAATCTGTTTCTTTGTTTTAAGTTAGCATCACTGTTAAGAGTTTTAACACCAAGGCCCCGATATTCAAAACATTGACAGACTTGCAATCCCTCAGTCTGTTGATATATATTAAAAAATAGGGGGCTGACCAACGAAGCTCTGGCGAGTGGCGATGTATCTCCCATAGGAAATTATCAATTTGGGCTTATGCCTAAACTAGGGATGGGTGAATGTGCTGATATCCGAATTCGAATGTTAGAACGAAAGTTATTGTAGAAATTCGATTTACATAATAGAATGTTGATAAGAACGAATATTCTTAAAAAATCGATTTTCTAATGTTATTTACAGTTTTCGAATGTCACATTCAAATTCGAATATTACATTTATAAAACAAAATTGTAGACTAGAAACACTATTTCGAATGTCACATTTGAATTCGAATATTACATTTATAAAACACAGTATTAGACTAGAAATACTATTTCGAATTTGAATGTCACATTCGAATCGAATGTCAAATTCGAATCGAATATCACATTCAAATTTGAATATTACATTTATTAAACACAGTTGCAAACTAGAAATACTATTTCGAATTTGAATGTGACATTCAAATTCGAATATTACATTTAAAGCACAGTATTAGACTAGAAATACTACTTCAAATTCAAATGTGACATTCGAATTTGAATGTAGCATTCAAATTCGAATATTACATTTATTAAACACAGTTGTAGACTAGAAATACTATTTCAAATTTGAATGTCACATTCGAATTCAAATGTCACATTTGAATTCGAATATTACATTTCGAAATTGAATGAATTACATAGCTAAACATTCTATTATTCGAACGAATATTTTTGAATTTTATTGAAAAATTCAAAAACGAAATTCGAAAATAGAATGTTAGAATGTTATATAAACATTCGAAATTCCATTCAAACGAACGAATGTATCAAAATTCGTTTTAAATTTTGAATTTTTAGAAACATTCGCCCATCCCTAGCCTAAATTCTGGGCCACTTGTCAGCACTATCACCATGTGGGGGTGCCATATTTGAAGTGTTCCTACACAGCACAGACAGTACGGTTTCTATGCATGAACACTCACCGTAACTACACCAACACTACCTGCCTCAAATTGGAACACCTCGCCACTGAAAAAAGTGGTGAGACAAACATGGCTGAAACCCTATACATAACCTACAGGTCTGCACTTAGACTATATTGCACTGTAGGCGATGTATCCCAATTAAAATGCAGGTTAATCACCTGGAACCCCCAGCTAGCTCCTACATCTACATCATGTCTTTGCTGTACCTGACTAGTAAAGACCACAATAAACTCCCTATTATAACTATAACTTAACATTTAAATACAATGTTAAACAAATATGCATGTTCATGTATAATGCATATTAATTTAAAGTATTGGATAGAATTTAAACTGCTTTTGTTGTTCTTATTTTTATTATTTTAAACATAAATATATAATTTAAAATATATTTTTATGTTATCAAATTCAGCAATGGAAAATATATAGTTTTACATAAATGCATGGCGTTATGTGAAAATGTAAAGTTTCCGCTTCTGACTTTGATAACAAATATATATTCTTTAAATTATATATTTATGTTTAAAATAAAAATAAGAAAAAAAGCAGTTTAAATTCTATATAATAATTAATTATTGTGTATTATACATTTTAACATTGTAATATAATGCTACTCTAAACTATTAACCCCTTACACCCCCAGCACAACCTAACCTTTCTACAATATTAACCTTAATCTGCCATAACCCAATGATCTAACTACCCCGTTATATATTAACCCCTAAACACCCACAACCCCCTATTGCCAACTACCTCTATATAACAACTACCTCTACAGCTAACACGCTCCCCAGACCACTAATCTTACACGCCCTAAGTTACAGAAAATAAGACACTAAAATTACAACAACAAAAAACACAACAAAAGCACTACAAAAAAAAAAACTCCAAACAGTTATGCCTATCATAAAACTAAATGTAGCCACCAATCAGCAAGTGCAACCCAGGGTGCTGAAACAAAATAAAGATACCAAGAAAACAAAAAAAAAGTTGATAATAGGAGTAATTTAGGATGTTGCTTAAAATTGCTTGCTTTATCTGAAAAAACGTGGGTTTCATATCACTTTAATAGCGGTGCCAACTAGAAATAAAGTTATAATTGATTTAGTGCTATCAAAACAATACATAAAAAATATCAAACATAGAAGTAAAAGAACATGATGATAACCTTGTCATATTTGAAATCACTATTTACAAGCAGTGTTACAAGGGTTCCAAACGAGTTTTAATTTAAAAAAATGCAAAAATCAATGATTAAAGGGATATTCCAGCCAAAATTGGAAATCACATGGGTGCATTTCGGCATTGAATAGAAGCAATTTAGTAATATACATCTATTAGCAAAAATGCTTCTACTAAAAGCTATAGCTGTTTAAAAAGTGTATAAGTATGCACCGTGCACCAGCATTTTAAACACAGCACTAGCTCAGAGAGCCTAAGGTGCTTTTACCATCTGGTAATGACGCAATTTGTTACTTGTTGACATGATACAAGCCCCAGTGATGATCTGAGCAGCTAAAATGTGGTTGCAGTGACAATATCTAGCTATGCTTCACATGCACGTGCAGAGAAAAATGTTAACACTTAAACAGTGATAACTTTTACTAGAAGCATGTTTGCCAATACATGTATATTGCAAATATGTTTACATTCAAAGATGTAATTAATCTATGTGCATTTTAATTTTGACTGGAATGTCCCTTTAAGGATATCGTTAAACAGTATAATTTGGGAGAAAACATTCTCAAATAAACACAGAGAATAAAAAAAGGAGAAAGTTTCAAACTTTGTTAAATAACGATACATATCAACTAATACCACCTGGTTATAAGTAAAACAAATAAATCTGAGTCAATGTGGCTAAATTAATTTAAATTATTTAAAGAACATATAACAGACTCCATTCCAAATGTATGAGGAATGTAACAACACATGCACAAGGGTGACTGGGAGAAGGTTGAAGTACTAAACAATGTATTTTCTTCAAGAGAGGAACCAATTCTAGAAAGATTGAAACAAAACTAGAACACACAAGTCCATACCAATTACTGGGTTATCTCTAGATGACATCAGGAAACAAATGGATAACATCAAGGTAAATAAAACTCCAAGTCCAGATGTAATACACCCAAGGGTTCTAAAAGAACTTAGTACTCTTATAGCCAAACCTCCACTTTTCATGGCTCATTCTCCCCAGGCATAGTACCCCAGGACTGGCATAATGCTGATGTTTTGCCACTTTTTAAAAAGGGAAGCAGAACTGATCAGTAAGCCTGACATTGGTAGTGTGTAAGCTACTGGAAGGAATTATAAAAGATATTCAACAGTATATTGATGTAAACATGATTATGAATTCAAATCAGCATTGTTTTGTAGCAATTGCTGATTGGTGGCTAAATGAAGCAAACGCTATCCAGGGTGCTATACCAAAAATGTGCTGACTCCAAAGCTTTCATTCCTGCCTTTTCAAATAAAGATACCAAAAGAAAAAAGAAAATTTGATAATACGAGTACAATTATAAAGTTGCTTAAAATTGCATGCTCTATCCTAATTATAAAAGAAAAAAATTGTTTTTAGTATCCCTTTAATAACTTATTAATTAGGAAGGATAACTAGGCAAATTATATGCAATCTTAGGGAATCTTTTTTTTGCATCCATCAAAAATCTGAGCAAAACCTTCTGATCATGTTTTTGGTCATACCATTTAAATTAAGGCAACATTTTGATCAACTACATAAATAATTTTGGCAAAGTAAATTAATAAGATAACATCAATGCAATGTAAAACGTTTACTTTGAGCTAACAACCCCCATTTAAGTTTCTAAGCAATATAAATACAAATTAATAACTAGGGATGGGCGAATGTGTAAATTTTCAAATTTCGAATGTAGAACGAATGTTATTACAGAAATTCGAATTCTAAATTCGAATGTCGATAAGAACGAATATTCTTAAAAATTCGAAAATCGAATGTTATTTACAGTTTTCGAAATGTTCACTTTCGAATTTGAATGTTTATAATTATATCGAATGTCCACATTCGAAATGTTGAATTTAACATTCTATTTAACAAATACTATTCAGAAGTTCAATAGTTCATGTGGTAAGGTGGGAATTTAGTAAATTGATACATAATAGATACAAATATATCATTTCGAATGTTTCCATATAGCATATTGCATAATTCGAATATTACATTCAAAGGAAAGCATTACAAATACTATTTACAAAACATAAATTTGAATTTTTTCGAATTCGAATATAAATTCGAATTTTTTGAATTTGAATATAAATTCGAATTTTTCGAATTCGAATATTGCATAATTTGAATATTACATTTAAAAGCATTAGAAATACTATTACAATCTAAATTCAAATTTTTCGAATTCGAATACACGTATTGCATAATTCGAATATTACATTTAAAGAAAAAGCATTAGAAATACTATTACAATCTAAATTCAAATTTTTCGAATTCGAATATTGCATAATTCGAATATTACATTTAAAGAAAAAGCATTAGAAATACTATTACAATCTAAATTCGAATTTTTCGAATTCGAATATTTTCGAATGTAATCGTAAAATTCGAAACCGAACATTCGAAAATCAAATGTTAGAATGTTATGTAAACATTCGAAGTTCGATACGAACGAATGTGTTAAAATTCGTGCCGTTTTTCGAATGTTGCGAAACATTCGGCCCATCCCTAATTAATACACAGACTAAAAACAGAACCAATTCTGAACAATACAAATATAGATCTCATTTGAAATAAAACCGAAGCCTGTTCCTATCACATATTGACTGAATAGATTTGTTAGCGGTTTGATGTGTTACATTAAGCTAACTTGCACGCAATGCATTCCCCAAATTATTCAATAAAGATGTATTTTTAATTTTCTGCCTTTCTAAATAATAAAGTTTACCTACACAAAAAAAAAAACCTTAGCAGGATTATAGAATCTGCTATCAAAAAAGCATATACAAGGTGCATACAGAAGCTTCCTTTCTAAGGCCTAGATTTAGAGTTCGGCGGTAGCCGTCAAAACCAGCGTTAGAGGCTCCTAACGCTGGTTTTGGGCGCCCGCTGGTATTTGGAGTCAGTGATTAAAGGGTCTAACGCTCACTTTTCAGCCGCGACTTTTCCATACCGCAGATCCCCCTACGCCATTTGCGTAGCCTATCTTTTCAATGGGATCTTTCTAACGCTGGTATTTAGAGTCGTTTCTGCAGTGAGCGTTAGAGCTCTAACGACAAGATTCCAGCCGCCTGAAAATAGCAGGAGTTAAGAGCTTTCTGGCTAACGCCGGTTTATAAAGCTCTTAACTACTGTACCCTAAAGTACACTAACACCCATAAACTACCTATGTACCCCTAAACCGAGGTCCCCCCACATCGCCGCCACTCGATTAAAATTTTTAACCCCTAATCTGCCGACCGCCACCTACGTTATACTTATGTACCCCTAATCTGCTGCCCCTAACACCGCCGCCACCCTGTATTATATCTATTAACCCCTAACTTGCCCCCCACCAACGTCGCCGCAAGCTACTTAAAATAATTAACCCCTAATCTTCCGACAGCAAATCGCCGCCACCTACGTTATCCCTATGTACCCCTAATCTGCTACCCCTAACATCGCCGACCCCTATGTTATATTTATTAACCCCTAATCTGCCCCCCACAACGTCGCCGACACCTACCTACACTTATTAACCCCTAATCTGCCGAGCGGGACCCTGAGCGCTACTATAATAAAGTTATTAACCCCTAATCCGCCTCACTAACCCTATCATAAATAGTATTAACCCCTAATCTGCCCTCCCTAACATCGCCGACACCTACCTTCAATTATTAACCCCTAATCTGCCGACCGGAGCTCACCGCTATTCTAATAAATGTATTAACCCCTAAAGCTAAGTCTAACCCTAACACTAACACCCCCCTAAGTTAAATATAATTTTTATCTAACGAAATAAATTAACTCTTATTAAATAAATAATTCCTATTTAAAGCTAAATACTTACCTGTAAAATAAATCCTAATATAGCTACAATATAAATTATAATTATATTATACCTATTTTAGAGATTAATATTTATTTTACAGGCAACTTTGTAATTATATTAACCAGGTACAATAGCTATTAAATAGTTAAGAACTATTTAATAGTTACCTTAGTTAAAATAATACAAATTTACCTGTAAAATAAATCCTACACCTAAGATATAATTAAACCTAACCACTACCCCTATCAATAAAATAATTAAATAAAAAACTTACTACAATTACCTACAATTAACCTAACACTACACTATCAATAAATTAATTAAACACAATTGCTACAAATAAATAACATTAAATAAACTATCTAAAGTACAAAAAAAAAAAAGACTAAGTTACAGAAAATAATAAAATATTTACAAACATAGAAAATATTACCAACAATTTTAAACTAATTACACCTACTCTAAGCCCCCTAATAAAATAACAAAGCCCCCCAAAAATAAAAAATTCCCTACCCCTATCCTAAAAATACAAATATTACAAGCTCTTTACCTTACCAGCCCTGAACAGGGCCCTTTGCGGGGCATGCCCAAGAATTTCAGCTCTTTTGCCTGTAAAAAAAAAACATACAATACCCCCCACCCCCAACATTACAACCCACCACCCACATACCCCTAATCTAACCCCAAACCCCCCTTAAATAAACCTAACACTACCCCCCCTGATGATCTTCCTACCTTGTCTTCACCATGCCAGGTTCACCGATCCGTCCTGGCTCCAAGATCTCATCCAACCCAAGCGGGGGTTGGCGATCCATAATCCGGTGCTCCAAAGTCTTCCTCCTATCCGGCAAGAAGAGGACATCCGGACCCGGCAAACATCCTTCTCCAAGCGGCATCTTCCTATCCTTCTTCCATCCGATGGACGACCGGCTCCATCTTGAAGACCTCCAGCGCGGATCCATCCTCTCTTTCCGACGACTAGACGACGAATGACGGTTCCTTTAAGGGACGTCATCCCAAGATGGCGTCCACTCGAATTCCGATTGGGCTGATAGGATTCTATCAGCCAATCGGAATTAAGGTAGGAATTTTTGATTGGCTGATGGAATCCAGCCATCAGAATATAGTTCAATCCGATTGGCTGATCCAATCAGCCAATCAGATTGAGCTCGCATTCTATTGGCTGTTTCCGATCAGCCAATACAATGCGAGCTCAATCTGATTGGCTGATTGGATCAGCCAATCGGATTGAACTTGATTCTGATTGGCTGATTCCATCAGCCAATCAGAAAATTCCTACCTTTAATTCCGATTGGCTGATAGAATCCTATCAGCCAATCGGAATTCGAGGGACGCCATCTTGGATGACGTCCCTTAAATGGAACCGTCATTCGTCGTCTAGTCGCGGAAGAAGAGATGGATCCGCGCTGGAGGTCTTCAAGATGGAGCCGAGTCGTCATCGGATGGAAGAAGATAGAAGATGCCGCTTGGTGAAGATGTTTGCCGGTCCGGATGTCCCTCTTCTTGCCGGAGTAGGAGGAAACTTTGGAGCACCGGATTATGGATCGCCAAACCCCGCTTGGGTTGGATGAAGATCTTGGAGCCAGGACGGATCGGTGAACCTGGCATGGGTGAAGACAAGGGTAGGAAGATCATCAGGGGGGTAGTGTTTAGGTTTATTTAAGGGGGGTTTGGAGGGTTAGATTAGGGGTATGTGGGTGGTGGGTTTGTAATGATGGGGGGGGGGGTATTGTATGTTTTTTTTTTACAGGCAAAAGAGCTGAAATTCTTGGGCATGCCCCGCAAAGGGCCCTGTTCAGGGCTGGGTAAGGTAAAAGAGCTTGTAATATTTGTATTTTAGAAATAGGGTAGGGAATTTTTTATTTGGGGGGGCTTTGTTATTTTATTAGGGGGCTTAGAGTAGGTGTAATTAGTTTAAAATTGTTGTAATATTTTCTTATGTTTGTAAATATTTTATTATTTTCTGTAACTTAGTTCTTTTTTATTTTTTGTACTTAGATAGTTTATTTAATGTTATTTATTTGTAGCAATTGTGTTTAATTAATTTATTTGATAGTGTAGTGTTAGGTTAATTGTAGGTAATTGTAGGTAGTTTATTTAATTATTTTATTGATAGGGGTAGTGTTAGGTTTAATTATATCTTAGGTTAGGATTTATTTTACAGGTAAAATTTGTAATTATTTTAACTAGGTAAACTATTAAATAGTTCTTAACTATTTAATAGCTATTGTACCTGGTTAAAATAATTACAAAGTTGCCTGTAAAAATAAATATTAATCCTAAAATAGGTATAATATAATTATAATTTATATCTGTAGCTATATTAGGATTTATTTTACAGGTAAGTATTTAGCTTTAAATAGGAATTATTTATTTAATAAGAGTTAATTTATTTTGTTAGATAAAAATTATATTTTAACTTAGGGGGGTGTTAGTGTTAGGGTTAGACTTAGCTTTAGGGGTTAATACATTTATTAGAATAGCGGTGAGCTTCCGGTCGGCAGATTAGGGTGGTTAATAATTGAAGGTAGGTGTCGGCGATGTTAGGGAGGGCAGATTAGGGTTTAATACTATTTATGATAGGGTTAGTGAGGCGGGATTAGGGGTTAATAACTTTATTATAGTAGCGCTCAGGTACGCTCGGCAGATTAGGGGTTAATAAGTGTAGGTAGGTGTCGGCGACGTTGTGGGGGGCAGATTAGGGGTTAATAAATATAACATAGGGGTCCGGCGATGTTAGGGCAGCAGATTAGGGGTTACATAGGGAATAACGTAGGTGGCAGGCGGTTTACGGAGCGCAGAATAGGGGTTAAAAGTGTAATGCAGGGGTCACGGATAGCGGGGGGCGGCAGATTAGGGGTTAATAAGTGTAAGGTTAGGGGTGTTTAGACCTCGGGGTACATGGTTAGGGGTGTTAGGTGCAGACTTAGGAGGTGTTTCCCCATAGGAAACAATGGGGGCTGCGTTAGGAGCTGAACGCTGCTTTTTTGCAGGTGTTAGGTTTTTTTTCAGCTCAAACAGCCCCATTGTTTCCTATGGGAGAGATCGTGCACGAGCCAACGTTTTTTTATGCACGGCCCGCAGTACCGTAAGCAACTCTGGTATCGAGAGTTGCATTTCTGCGGTAAAATGACTCATACGCCTCCTTTTATGGAGCCTAACGCAGCATTTGTTTGAACTCTCGATCACCAGAGTTAAATTTATGGTGCGGGCCAGAAAAAAACCGCGGAGCGTTAACAGCCCCTTTTACCGCCGAACTCTAAATCTAAGGCCTAAATTAATTATTCTAAAAGTACCAATATACTGGGAGTTGCTATCTAATAAAATAACAAATTCAGCATAATGTGTTTACAGTGTTATAATATGAGGTGTTTATTTAAGCACATTCTCAGACATTATCTGAACTTTGGCATGACTCCCAGAAGGCACTTATCCTCTTCTGTGTACTAAGTAGCTGCCTCACTTCCTTGTTGTTCCATACCCCGGCCTTGTGCATACCAAGTGAGAGCCATTTGGAATTCTAAATGATCATCTAAACTAACCAAAGATGGAGGTAAAGAATACGTAGTGTAACAGCCTGCTCTGCTTACTACCCCCTTTCAGTAGACAATTTCACCAGATTACAACAATTATCAAAAGCAATATGGATATACTAGTCCTTAAAGCCCGTTCACACGGGGCCATTTTTTGCAGGGGTACAGCAGTCCCAACCCTTGCGCTCTCTCCCTGCCCCTCTCTTTTGCTCTCTCTCCCCCCCTCTCTTTTGCACTTTCTCTCCCCCTCCTATTTTGAGATCTCTCTCCCCCCCTCTCTTTTGCGCCCTCCTCTTCCCCCTCTTTTGCGCACCTTCTCTCGCCCCCACCTTTTGCACTCTCTCCCCTCTCTTTTGAGCTCTCTCTCCCCCCTGCTCTTTTGCGCACTCCTCCCTCCCCTCTCCTTTTGCGCTCTCTCTATCCCCCCCCTCTTTTGCGCTCTCTCTATCCCCCCTCTTTGCGCTCTCTCTATCCCCCCCTCTTTTGCGCTCTCTCTATCCCCCACCTCTTTTGCGCACTCTCTCTCCCCCCTCTTTTGCGCTCTCTCTCTCCCCCCCTCTTTTGCGCTCTCTCCCCTCTCTCTCCCCCTCTCTCTCCCCCCTCTCTCTCTCCCCCTCTCTATTTCTCCCCTCTCTCTCTCCCCCTCTCTCTCCTCCCTCTCTCTCTCACTCCCCCCTCCCCTCTCTCTCTCCTCTCTCTCTCCCCCTTCTCTCTCTCTCCCCCCTCTCTCCCCCCTCTCTCCCCCCCTCTCTCTCTCCCTCCCCCTCTCTCTCTCCCTCCCCCTCTCTCTCTCTCCCTCCCCCCCTCTCTCTCTCCTCCTCCCCCCTCTCTCTCTCCTCCTCCCCCCTCTCTCTCCCCCTCTCTTTCTCTTCCCCCACCTCTCTTTTGATCTCTCTGTCCCCTTTCTTTTGCTCTCCCTCCCCCTCTCTTTTGCTGTCTCCCCTCCCCTCTTTTGCTCCCTCTCTTGTGCTCCCTTTATCTCCCCTCTTGATCTCTCTCACCTTTCTTATCTTTTCCCTACCCCCTCTCTCCCCTCTTTTGAGCTGTTTTGAGCTCTCACTGCACAGCCTTTCACGGTCCGCCTGGCCCCGCCCCTTCACGCTTGGCCACGCCCCCGGCCACACTCGGTCACGTACACTTCTGCTCGCACTGCAGAGCAGAGACTTAGGGACTCTCAAAGGCCAGGTGTGTTTGTCCTCGTGCTGTGCTGTCTACTGTGCATGACAGCTTCGGACAAACACACTTGGCCTTTTATTATATAGGATTATAATTAGATCCTCAGTTCAAAAAACACTACATACGCTACATAACCTGGAGAGAGTGTGTTGGTTTTTGTAAGATCTTACTGGCTTATGCATATTGATGGGCTTGTATAGCCTAGCGTATATCTCGACCAAATTATCCCCTCCAGGCTATCTTTGAAAAAGCATCAGAACGGCGCGAAACACGTCAGAAGACGTAGTTGCTTGTTCCGCTAGCACCTACACTCCTCTATCATATCCAGTGAAAAGTATTAACCTAATTGCAAATAAATGTGAAGTTTTATCAACACCACTATAAGAGTAAAGATTGTTACCATTTCTAATGATTATGCTTGCATGCTCTCGTTCTCTGGATATTTCCTCTTTTACAGTTATCATAATATACTTTTTACCTCTGTGTTTACCTTGTGTCTAAGCCTCTGCAGACTGCCCTCTTATTTCAGTTCTTTTTTAAGACTTGCATTTTAGCAAATCCGTACAGACTCCTAGGTAACTCCACAGGTGTGAGTACAATGTTATCTATATGGCAGACATGAACTAACACCCTCTAGTTGTTAAAAACATGTAAAAATGCATTCAGATAAGAGGCGGCCTTCAAGGACTAAGAAATTAAAATATGAGCCTCCTAGGTTTAACTTTTAACTAACAATACCATGAGAACAAAGCAAAATTGATTATAAAAGTGCATTGGAAAGTTGTTTAAAAATTACATACCCTAACTGAATCATAATAGTTTATTTTTGACTAGACTGTCCCTTTAATTTTTAACCCTATCTCACATTGGCAATAACTTTATCAAGCATTAATAAATGGAAAACAAAGTGTTAAGAACATGGACATACATTAAAAAATGATCAATAGTTTCACAGAATTATGCAGTATTTCTTAGTCCAGATCATGGGAGACATTCAAATATATGCCCCACAATGTGTGCTGACATATAAGAAGAGATGTGGAACAACTGACTAGTGAGATGTAACTGTCAGAGGCCACATTTATTTTAAGTAGAGCCCTACTCTGCCTTATTATAAATTAATCCTTGATGTTTATTATTATGGAATGGAATCCTTTAACAACAAATTATTACTAGACAGGCTGCAAACATATATTTACTATCTGAAGTTTTCACCTCTACTTGTTTTTAGAAATGTGCAGGGAAGAAAATTATGTTTCAGAATAAATTTTGTTTATGAAAACGAACATCCAGTTTTGGTATGAATATACATTCATCAGAAAACAAATGCATATTGCTATTTGTTTTTAATACAAATCTGGGAATTTAACCTTCAATCCGCTAGACTTCGACTTTTTGCACAATATATATATATATATATATATATACACATATATATATATATATATATATATATATATATATATATATATATATATAAAAATATATGTGTATATATATATATATATATATATATATATATATACACACACACACACACAGTATCTCACAAAAGTGAGTACACCCCTCAATTTTTTGTAAATATTTTATTATATCTTTTCATGTAACAACACTAAGAAATTACACTTTGCTACAATGTAAAGTAGTAAGTGTACAGCCTGTATAAAAGTGTAAATTTTCTGTCCCCCTCAAAATAACTCAATACACAGCCATTAATGTCTAAACCATTGGCAACAAAAGTGAGTACGCCCCTAAGTGGAATTGTCCAAATTGGAACCAAAGTGTCAATATTTTGTGTGGCCACCATTATTTTCCAGCACTGCCTTAACCCTCTTCGGCATGGAATTCACCAGAGCTTCACAGGTTGCCACTGGAGTCCTCTTCCACTCCTCCATGACGACATCACGGAGCTGGTGGATGTTAGAGACCTTGTTCTCCCCCACCTTCCATTTGAGGATACCCCACAGATGCTCAATAGGGTTTAGGTCTGGAGACATGCTTGGCCAGTCTATCACCTTTACCCTCAGCTTCTTTAGCAAGCCAGTGGTCATCTTGGAGGTGTGTTTGGGGTCGTTATCATGTTGGAATACTGCCCTGTGGCCCAGTATCCGAAGGGAGGGGATCATGTTCTGCTACAGTATGTCACAGTACATGTTGGCATTCATGGTTCCCTCAATTAACTGTAGCTCCCCGGTGCCGGCAGCACTCATGCAGGCCCAGACCATGACACTCTCACCACCATGCTTGACTGTAGGCAAGGCACACTTGTCTTTGTACTCCTCACCTGGTTGCCGCCACACACGCTTGACACCATCTGAACCAAATAAGTTTATCTTGGTCTCATTGGACCACAGGACATGGTTCCAGTAATCCATGTCCTTAGTCTGCTTGTCTTCAACAAACTGTTTTCGGGCTTTCTTATGCATCATCTTGAGAAGACGCTTCCTTCTGGGACGACAACCATGCAGACAAATTTGATGTGGTGTACAGCGTATGGTCATAGCACTGACAGGCTGACCCCCCACCCCTTCAACCTCAGCAGCAATGCTGGCAGCACTCATACGTCTATTTTCCAAAGACAACCTCTGGATATGATGCTAAGCACGTGCACTCAACTTCTTTGGTCGACCATGGCGAGGCCTGTTCTGAGTGGAACCTGTCCTGTAAAATCGCTGTATGGTCATGCTCATCGTGCTGCAGCTTAGTTTCAGGGTCTTGACAATCTTCTTATAGCCTAGGCCATCTTTATGTAGAGTAAAAATTCTTTTTTTTAGATCCTCAGAGAGTTCTTTACTATGAGGTGCCATGTTGAAAAAGTGCGCTAACCTAGTATGAACTGTGATAAAACTTATGTGTTAATATTGAATGATTAGGGAGCAAGTAGTGCCCAAATATATCAGAAGAATGGAGTAATCCAATAATGGATGGCTGTGCGCTGTAGCTTATGGCAGCCTCACTGGGCCAAAATATTTATAATAGACAGTAATATACAATGCTTGCTTTTGAGGAGCAAATAATAACCAAATGAATTGGTAAAATTAACTAATCAAATAATGACCAGCTGCAAGCCACAGCTGCTGAAAGACACAGCAGCCTTAATATAATACTTGGTGTTACTTATAGGACCGAAGAGAAACACATCTTAGCCGTTGCGTATCACCAAACCACCATGCGTGTGTGTTGTGGGCGTGGTCTAAAAACGGACCTAACAAATTGCATAAAAAACCTCCTCTTGGAGGGGTGGTCCATAGAGGATTAGTGTAGGCAAGAGATAGAGATTGATTCTAAGAACTAAAGGAAAAAGGGGGGAACATTAATACAGCAAGGACCAAGTAGCACATAACACATATTCATCCTGCTAATGATAAAGTAGAACCATCTTAGGCCTCGCATTCATTGAGTCGTAATTCAGTTTGCGTGCAATATCCTGTTTCCAATGGCGCGTTATACCTTAATATCGGCAGCTGGACTCTGGCTGCCGAAAAAATCTTTGCGTCCCATAGAAAGTAATAGAAGCCGTTAATCGATAAATTATACCAGGTTTCCAATGAAAGCACAAACCGTTAATATACTGTCGGAGGCTGTTGATACATTGAGAAATATTACACCCAGCTCAACTAGGTGTAAAAGAGGAAAATTGTGCTTTTTGAGACCTATTTTCTATTGAAATTAGAAAACTTGCAAATAATGCAAGTATTTTAATGTAGAAATAAATTGTTTTAAATAATATTTATTGTTGTCTCATGTATAGAAATAGTTGAACTTATATTCTAATAGAAATATCAGTATATATTTAAATATAATAATATATGCAAGAACATATCTACAGAATGCAAACTAGACCTATGCCTAGGGCAGCAATACATATTACTTATATTTATGAAGTGGTAAATATAATTATATTAAAAAATAGTATTTGATTACTAAAAATATGGATAAGTGTATCTTTATTTTTCTTGAGAGTGTTAACACAACGTTAACTTACAGCTACACAAAAAGAGCAACTGCACGCTATCCGCAAAATATTTAAATGGAAACCTGGTACTAAAATGGAGCCGTAAATTACTTGTAGCTGTCGGCTGCTTTGGTAGCTTACGGCTCCATTTTTAACGACTCAATGGAAGTGAGGCCCAAGTTGTAATCTCGTAACCTAGATGGGGGTGGCCTCAGTCACATCGTAGTGGCTTATCATTAGCAGGATGGAATATGTGTTATGTCCTACTTGGTCCTTGCTGTATTAATGTTATTTATTTAAAAATACTTAGAAACATAGTACCATATGAGAAGAACATTGGAAAGTGTGTAAAGTAAACACTTTACTAAATATGAACATTGCAGTCAAGTAGCTGAAAACAAGTAAACTCATATTTATGCAAAGGGCACTTATACACATAAATACAGATGTTACACACACACACATACATATTTAGGCATATAAATATATTTATCTCTATGTTAAAGTGCTTTGCAGTACTTTTTTTTTTTCTAACACCTGAGACCTCATATCTTTGAGCCCTTATATAAAATTTTATTGCAATTTTTTAAAAATCATTTTTATTAGATAGTGTTATTATGAATAGTAACTTTTTAAATGTAATTTTAATGTTTTTTTTGGAACTTTTTTGCCTTTGTGTAATAGTTAACCAGAGCTCTGAGAGTCCTTCATATCTTGATGCACATTAAATTAAAATTGCATTCAATCGAAAGCATTTACTTTCATCTTGTAATATGCACTCTACTTTAGTCAGAACCCATAGAGCAACAATAAACTCCTTATCACTTGTGCGCAACAGTGAGATTGCCACTCGTATTTCATCCCCTCTATTAGTTTTATGGTGCTAAATGGTTATGTATCATTAAAAAGATAATTTCATCACATTTTGGTTGAAAAATTATAGGAAGTAAAGGGAAGTCTGGAATATTTTTTTTATTTTTTTTTTTAAATTACAGATAAATAATTATGAGTATTTTTTTTTTTTACATTTCGTCATTAAATTTCAGATTTTTAAGAGACAACACAAAAGTCCATTAGTATATTAAAGGGTGCCAAATTACAAAGACTTTTTTTTGTTTTACAAATCTTTTTGCATAATGTATATTAGTCATCATTTTATGTTTCCTGATCATCTGATACTGAGTCCATGTTTAGATATTTAATTTTTTTTTTAGTTTCTTTTTGTCCACATCAAAACACCTACTATATTATTATATTATTATTTTATTTATTATTAGGAAATTGGCTTAAAAATCCAGACTGTTCATTTATTGAAAGAAAACCAACAATCTGGATAGATCTATTACTACAAGAAAACAATGCACATAAAAATACTCACCTAGATTTAGAGTTTTGCATTAGCCATCAAAAGCAGCGTTAAGGGGTCCTAAACGCTGCTTTTTGGCCGCCACGCTGGTATTTAGAGTTAGGCAGGAAAGGGGTCTAACGCTCACTTCCCGAACCGCGATTCCAGGCTACCGCAGATCCCCTGTATGCCAAGTGCGTATCCTATCTTTTCAATGGGATCTGCCTAACGCTGGTATTTGGAGTCTTGTCAGAAGTGAGCGGTAGACCTCTACCGACAATACTCCTACCGCCAAAAAAAGTCAGTAGTTAAGAGCTTTATTGGCTAACGCGTGAATATAAAGCCTCAACTACTGTGCTACAAAGTACACTAACACCCATAAACTACCTATGTATCCCCTAAACCGAGGCCCCCCCCACATCACCGCCACTATAATACCATTTTTTAACCCCTAATCTGCAGGACCGGACACCGCCGCCACCTACTATTATCCCTATGGAACCCTAATCTGCTGCCCCTAACATCGCTGACCTCCTATATTATATTTATTAACCCCTAATCTGCCCCCCCAATGTTGCCGCTACCTAACTATAATTATTAAAACCCACCCTAATCTGTCGGACCGGACATCGCCGCCACTATAATAAATATATTAACCCTAAACCGCTGCACTCCCACCTAGCAAACACTATAATAAATAGTATTAACCCCTAATCTGCCCTCCCCTAACATCGCCGCCACCTACCTACAATTATTAACCCCTAATCCCACCACACCGTCACCCGCTTGACTATAATAAATTTATTAACCCCTAAACTAACTCTAACCCTACCCTAACACCCCCTAACATAATTAAAATTTAAATGAAACTAAATAATATTCCTAAAATTAACTAAATTAATCCTATTTAAAACTAAATACGTACCTATAAAATAAACCCTAATATAGCTACATATAACTATAATTACATTGTAGCTATTTTAGGGATTTATATTTATTTTACAGGCAACTTTGTATTTATTTTTAACTAGGTACAATAGCTATTAAATAGTTAATAACTATTTAATAGCTACCTAGTTAAAATAAGTACAAAATTACATGTAAAATAAATCCTAACCTAAGTTACAAATACACCTAAACACTAACTATCAATAAATTAATTAAATAAATTACCTACAATTACCTAAAATAAAATACAATAAAATAAACTATTCTATAATACAAAAAACCCACTAAATTACAAAAAAAGTAAAAAAGAATTACAAGTAGTTTAAACTAATTACACCTAATCTAAGCCCCCTAATAAATAAAAAAGCCCCAAAAATAAAAAATTCCCTACCCTATTCTAAATTTCCAAAGTAATCAGCTCTTTTACCAGCCCTTAAAAGGGCTTTTTGTGGGGCATTGCCCCAAAGTAATCAGCACTTTTACCTGAAAATAAAAAACAATACCCCCCAACATTACAACCCACCACCCACATACCCCGACTCTAACCCACCCCAAACCCGCTTAAAAAAACCTATCGCTAACCCCCCTGAAGATTCTCCCTACCTTGGAGTCGTCTTCACCCCAGCCGAGCCGAATTCTTCATCCAAGCTGTGCAGAGGAGGTCCTTGATCCGGTAGAAGGTCCTTCATCCAAGCGGTAAAGAAGAGTGTCCTCTAGCCGGTAGAAGTGTTCATCCAGGCGCCATCTTTCAATCTTCATCCATCCGGAGCAGGAGCCATCTTCAACGGAACCGATGCAGAGCCATCCTCTTCAACGACGACTTCCCGATGAATGAAGGTTCCTTTAAGGGACGTCATCCAAGATGGGCGTTCCTTCAATTCCGATTGGCTGATAGAATTCTATCAGCCAATCGGAATTAAGGTAGAAAAAATCTGATTGGCTGGATGCAATCAGCCAATCAGATTGAAGTTCAATCCGATTGGCTGATCGAATCAGCCAATCATATTGAAACTCACATTTTATTGGCTGATCGGAACAGTGTTCTCAATATACGTTTTGATGCTCACTTTGTGTTTAGGGCTTCACTTTAGCGTAAAACAACTATATTGTTCTTACTATATAGTGTGAACCACAGATTGAAAAACTAAACAAAAATATTTTAGACAGAGCTTGACTGGGTTAGATATGTAAATACTATTTTTCTAAGAGAGCTGTCTCTCCAACTCTGCAAGGGCCATTGTGGAATTCATAAGGAAATAATGCCTTTGGAAAAGGAAGTAGAGTTTGTGTAGGGACATAGAGTGTCTCTACTGATCTGTGAATACTTAATTGCACTTCTGTCCCCAATCTTAAAAGACCATTAAATACAGTAGAAATTGTCTAATCAACAAATGCATAATAAGACAATGCAGTGGTATTTACTCGGATATTGCAAATGAGCAAAAGATTTTTTTCTGACAAATTTTCAAAATTTGCTTACATTCAATCTAACACCTGTATCATGTGACAGTTATCAGTCAGTTATATATATATCCACGAATAAGGGAGGCACTCTCCGGATTTGAAAGATAGGTATAATGTAATCCCAATGACGTATTTGGGGTATATATATATATATAATATATATATATATATATATTATATAACACATACATACACACATACATATATACAAACATTATATGAAGTGCACTGTTGCATAAGCTCAGTATGAGTCCAATTCTAAAAACCTCCAGTCAACAAATTCCTTCTTCCTCACCATTTTGCCTGTTTATTTCAAAGCTTGCAAGGTTATCCTTTTATCTCACATTTTATAATTCATATTTAATAAAAATAGCTGCGTATATGAATTTAAAGCGATTTAATCAATAGCTTATTTTTCATTTAACAAAAAAAGCACACAAATTATGTAAGTGAAGCAGATGCCCTGATTGTATGGTCTGAAAATTAGAGCGAGGATCCCGAAAACAGTACCGGGGAGAATTTCTTTACTTTCTGTAGCACAAATTTTGCAAGTTTCAGTTACTAAACCTATACTTTTAATTTTACTCTCAGTGCTAATTTCTCATCTGGTGTGCTGCCTCAGAGAAACCATTGCTCATGAAACAGAACAGAGAGGATTCATATACAGTCTTTCTAAAATAAAGACTACTCATTTGGTTTATCTACAGCTTTCCAGTGAAATAATGGACATTCTTTTTAAAAAATAAAATATTATTAAATGATATTTTTGGCTATTTTTTTTTTTTAAATTATTATTATAATAATATCAGTTGTCTAATTCTGATATTTTTTTTATGGGAGTTTTCAAATTGGGAGCCATTCAAAAAGATTTATAAACCACTAAAAGACCCCTTTACTTTCAGTGTACAAACGCTTTGCATTAAAGGGGACAGTCTAGGCCAAAATAAACTTTCATGATTCAGATAGAGCATGTCATTTTAAAACAATTTTCCAATTTACTTTTATCACCAATTTTGCTTTGTTCTCTAGGGTATTCTTAGTTGAAAGCTTAACCTAGGAGGTTCCTATGCTAATTTCTTAGACCTTGAAGCCCACCTCTTTTCAGATTGCATTTCAACAGTTTTTTCACCACTTAGAGATGTTAGTTCACGTATTTCATATAGATAACACTGTGCTCGTGCACGTGAAGTTATCTGGGAGCAGGCACTGATTGGCTAGACTGAAAGTCTGTCAAAAAGAAACTGAAAAAAGGGGCAGGAGTTTGCAGAGGCTTAAAAGCAAGATAATAACAGAGGTTAAAAGTATATTATTATAACTGTGTTGGTTATGCAAAAACTGGGGAATGGGTAATATAAGGGATTATCTATCTTTGTTCTTTTAAAACAATAACAATTCTGGTGTAGACTGTCCTCCTTTAAGTGAATTAAAAAAAGGTATAGTATAAGTTTTTTCAGAAAATGTTTCTTGAGCAGATTTTCATAATTTTTTTTTTGCATTTACTATTTAATAGCTCGGATCTATTAAAAACCCCTTTTGACAACATGTTCTAAACTGCATATTGTAGCTGTCCTTTGTCGCTTTGTACTGTTAAAGTTCTTTTTTCATTCTCAGCTCATATTGCTAAAAACACAGAAATCATTTCCTTATACGAAAAAAATATGCCTCAGATCATACTGTGAAAATTATACATACCTAAAATATTGTAATCATAAATCAAACTGAAATGTTCATTTACGATTGTAAATGTTGATGTTAAACTACAAATAATGCTAAAATTGTATGAAATATTAATTGCACAATGTCTTAAAATGATTTTATTAAGTTTAAAAACAGCATTCAGACATATTGAGCTGCTATCATCAATATTTTGCCTTTAATACTTGAATTCATTAGCTTTTGTAATTATTATTATTATTATTATTATTATTAGTTTATTTGTAAAGCTCCACAAAATTCCGTAGCACTGGGTACAATGATAGGGGTATACATTCAATGACAATGATTTGTGATAAAATACAAAACATAACAAAACTAAAACAAATCTAGTACAGGAGGAAGAGGGGCCCTGCTCCAGAGAGCTCACAGTCTACAAGGTTGAGGGTGCAGAGGGACATAAGGTTGGGGTAGCTTGTCACATGAATTGTAGTTGCAGCAGTGAGTCAGGGCAGTTCAATAATTATTTTTGGTTACAATGAGAGATGGAGGACAGATTTGTAACATATCAATATAGCAAATTAAAAATGTAACTACAAAGGGGCATATCTATCAAGCTCGGGATAGAGCTTGAGGCCCCGTGTTTCTGGCGAGCCAGGCAGGTCTGCCCAGAAACACCAGTTATGAAGCAGCGGTCTAAAGACCGCTGCTCCATAACCTGTCTGCCTGCTCTGAGCAGGCAGACAGACATCACCGCAATTCAACCCCGATCGAGTACGATCGGGTGATTGACACCCCCCTGCTGGTGGTCCTGCACCAGCAGTAACTTCTTGTGAGCTGCTGTCGGATCAGGTCCACCAGACTTTGATAAATAGAGGACAAAATGTTAAATGCCAGTTACAACATAGGTAGACTGCTTGCTTAGCTCAGAAGGGACATATATACACTCTGATAATCCACAGAAACAATGTGATAATTGCATCCCAACTGTCCAAGATCTACCCATTGTGCATTGATTATAAAATCACGTATTAAAAAAGAACAGTCTGAGATCTGGTTTGTATACTGTGTGGTTCTCTATTGTTAAAAAATAAACCCCCCCTCACTAATGCCAGGATAAGGTTGGGGTTAAATACACACTATCAATCCCTCCTCAGATAAACCGGTGTAGCTAAAGAGCGCAGCACCAAATTGCAGGAGCATTACAGTGTTAAAAACAAGGGGAAAGAAAAAGATGCAATTATTATACACATTCCCATAAATTGCATAAGTGTGCACAACATATCAAGGAGGGTAGAAGGGGAGACTAACATTAAAATTTAACTTTTAATTATTACTTTGTTAAAAAAAATATATGGTGGACATATTAAAATTCTAAAAACATGCACACATGCCTGCCCCCAGTTCAGACAGGTCCTATGTGAACAATCAAAGTGGACCAGATCTTCTATTAAATACTTTAAATTAGCACAATCTGGGTGATTATCACCCATTGCACATTGTACTGCAAAAAAAGATCCCTACTTGCTAAATAAGCCAAATGGCTCTCTCTGTACTTTTGCAGTACCCCTGTGCAATTATTTAACAGGGTGGGTATCCCCGGGCTACATCAGATAAAAAAAAAATATTATATTATTAAGCCAAAAACCGGTCAAAAATAACCAGCTATCACAAAACAATAATCAAACATAATGGTGTTAACAGAGGGCAGTGGGAATGCCTGACGCGCGTTTCGTTACTGCTGTGTCAAAGGCATCGGCCACCCAGACTCTCACTCCTTTTACTTAGACTAAAAGCCAATCAGCATGGATTGCGTATTATTCACATGGTCTGTTATGACTAATAATGGATATTCAATCTTTGTTCTGACAGGCATGGGTGCGTCATATGATTATACCAATCAGAATATGTGTGGGAATTACCCCACCTCCATCTCCAAACTATCAGTGATGCATAATGTTTAGTTTAATCACAAAGTATCTGAATGCCAATTGTCACTACCTTGTTATCATAATTCTTTCCATCCACTTATTTTATTTTTACTTTTTGTCACATACATTATTTTCTGACATCGATATTACTATGTAAGCAAATACCTGCAAGTATATATTCATTCTACATTCTGATATGCATGGGGGTGCTGTACACTTGCCCCAATCAGGATATGGCGAAAGTTGCCCCTCCTCCGTCTTTTTTAGCCTAACATATAAGTGTAGCTATTCTTGTAATAATAACAGAGGATTCTGAATGTGCTATAAAATCCTGATCCTTGTTTCATTGTCATCATAGCAAAGTTTTTGTTACCACGGGTTATCCATTTTCATCTTCTTAATTTTTACTGGTCTTAAAGGGACATTGAACCCAATTTTGTTTTCGTGATTCATATAGACATGCAATTTCAAGCAACTTCTAAGTTACTCCTATTATTAATTTTTCTTTGTTCTCTTGATATCTTTATTTGAAAAATAAGGCATCTAAGCTAAGGAGCCAGACAATTTTTGGTTTTTTACCCTAGGACAGCGCTTGTTTACTGGGGGCTGTCCAATAAGCAAGGACAACCCAGGTTGCTCACCAAAAATGGGCCGACATCTAATACTTACATTCTTCTTGCTTTTCAATAAAGATACCAAGAGAATGAAGAAAAATGCTAATAGGAGTAAATTAGAAAAGTTGCTTAACATTGCATGCTCTATCTCAATCACAAAAGAGAAACAATTTGGGTTCATTGTCCCTTTAACTGTTCTGCACATATATTTTTCCTTCTCTTTCTGTCATTTGTGATCCTATGTAGTGGACACTTATAAGTGGTATATTTTGCCATCATTTATATCACATTTCACTCGGACAAAGATCTCTGTATACTACCCAGTGACATATTTATTTTTATGGGCTATTTTACAATAATTATTGGAAACATAATTTGTTGAAAAGATACGATAGGTAGTGCCCATTCCATATCATAAATAGCAAGTACCTACTTCGATTTAAACGACACCACAATCATAAAAAGGTAATAAAACTGATCAGATCATTCATTCCCTGTGGAGACAAAGGGGCCAATTTATCATTGGTATAGAATTGATTATGAGAGATCAGGAAGGGCGCTATTTAATTGTAGAAATTATTATTAATAAAACACGGTATATATTATGTAACATTTACGGGCCCAACAAAGTGGATAAAATATTCTGGGATAAAATGTTAGTCCTCCTACATAAATTTACAGGGAGTGCAGAATTATTAGGCAAATGAGTATTTTGACCACATCATCCTCTTTATGCATGTTGTCTTACTCCAAGCTGTATAGGGCTCGAAAGCCTACTAACCAATTAAGCATATTAGGTGATGTGCATCTCTGTAATGAAAGGGGTGTTGGTCTAATGACATCAACACCCTATATCAGGTGTGCATAATTATTAGGCAACTTCTTTCCTTTGGCAAAATGGGTCAAAAGAAGGACTTGACAGGCTCAGAAAAGTCAAAAATAGTGAGATATCTTGCAGAGGGATGCAGACACTCTTAAAATTGCAAAGCTTCTGAAGCGTGATCATCGAACAATCAAGCGTTTCATTCAAAATAGTCAACAGGGTCGCAAGAAGCGTGTGGGAAAAACCAAGGCGCAAATAAAGCTGCCCATGAACTGAGAAAAGTCAAGCGTGCAGCTGCCAAGATGCCACTTGCCACCAGTTTGGGCCATATTTCAGAGCTGCAACATCACTGGAGTGCCCAAAAGCTCAAGGTGTGCAATACTCAGGAGACATGGCCAAGGTCAGAAAGGCTGATGACCACCACTGAACAAGACACAACGAAGCTGAAATGTCAAGACTGGGCCAAGAAATATCTCAAGACTGATTTTTCTAAGGTTTTATGGGACTGATGAAATGAGAGTGGAGTCTTGATGGGCCAGATGAGATGGGCCCGTGGCTGGATTGGTAAAGGGGCAGAGAGCTCCAGTCCGACTCAGACGCAGCAAGGTGGAGGTGGAGTACTGGTTTGGGGCTGAGTATCTTCAAAGATGAGCTTGTAGGGCCTTTTCGGGTTGAGGATGGAGTCAAAGCTCAACTCCCAGTCCTACTGCCAGTTTCTGGAAGACACTTCTTCAAGCAGTGGTACAGGAAGAAGTCTGCATCCTTCAAAGAAAAACATGATTTTCATGCAGGACAATGCTCCATTCACACGCGTCCAAGTACTCCACAGCGTGGCTGGCAAGAAAGGGTATAAAAGAAGAAAAACTAATGACATGGCCTCCTTGTTCACGTGATCTGAACCCCATTGAGAACCTGTGGTCCATCATCAAATGTGAGATTTACAAGGAGGGGAAAACAGTAGACCTCTCCTGAACAGTGTCTGGGAGGCTGTGTTGCTGCTGACGCAATGTTGATGGTGAACAGATCATAACAACTGACAGAATCCATGGATGGCAGGCTTTTGAGTGTCCTTCGCAAAGAAAGGTGGCTATATTGGGTCACTGGTTTGTTTTTGTTTTGTTTTTTGAATGTCAGAAATGTATATTTGTGAATGTTGAGATGTTATATTGGTTCACTGGTAAAATAAAATAATTGAAATGGTAATATATTTCTTTTTTGTTAAGTTTGCCTAATAATTATGCACAGTAATAGTCACCTGCACACACAGATATCCCCCTAAAATAGCTATAACTAAAAACAAACTAAAAACTACTTCCAAAACTATTCATCTTTGATATTAATGAGTTTTTTGGGTTCATTGAGAACATGGTTGTTGTTCAATAATAAATTAATCCTCAAAAATACAACTTGCCTAAAATTCTGTACTCCCTGTATAGGGCAACATCTCATAGTTGCGGGTGATTTTAACCTTGTAGCAGATCCTATTCTGGAAAGGAGACAATAATGCATATATTTTTCACGAGATAGGAAGACGCGTATTTTTGCAGAAATTTTGTTCCCAACTTGGGTTGATATCTGGCGTGCTCAAAACCCAGATATAAGAGCTATTACTTGTTTATCCAAAGGTATCAGTCTTTTTCAAGGATAGATTTTTTTTTAGTTTCTGATAGTATGGTCTGGATTAGAATGGGAAGCAGGATATTTGTGATATAATAATCATCAGATCATGCGGTTCTTACTTTATTACTTAATACATTGTGTAAACGAATAACCTCAACTAGTGGTATTTTCTTCCCCAAAATATTTATTGAATGATAATAAATTTCAGAACTGGCTGATTAATCAATTGCGAAGAATATGAGGTCCTTAATAAATCGTACATAGATAAACCGGAGGTTTATTGGGGAAGCGGCGGAAAGCTGTAATTAGAGGTAAGATTAAGGCAGTATTATGTAAGCGCAAAAAGGAAAAGTACCTCTATTAGAGACACAGGGCGAACAATAGGGTGAAAAATGCATTCTCGGCCTATCTAAGAGAGCATTCTGATGAGAAGTGGCGTAAAATAGATGGATGCTAAGACAGCGCAAGACATTCTTATTCATCTAAAAACAGTGATAGAAATGCAAAAGCAAAAGGCGCTTTAACGGTGGTTTTGCAGGGAGATCTGCCAAGTTTCTGGGGCCAAACTTACTAAATACGACCAACCGCAACGCTGTGACGGTTTTAAAAAGATAGGTTCGGGAGATACACTAAAAACTCAGACATTATTACAACTTTTCCATCGTTTCTTAGCGAACTGTATACAGCTGAATCATATGATATAGAAAAGCAGAGACAATTCTGGGATCAGATTAAGACCCCATAATAATTTCTTTAGAAACCCTGGCTGATATTAACAAGCCTATTTCTGAACAAGATAGATTCACTCTGCAATTAAAGCAGCAAAATCAAACAAGGCAGCAGGTCCGGGGGACTGTCCTTCCTGCGGGAATTTTATAAGATACTTCAGACGCATATGTCTCTGCAACACTTACAAAACTATTTAAATATTATTTGTTAAAAATAAAAAAAAATCCCCGTATTTCGCTGCTGCTGGTAATTTAGTTGATTCCAAAAAAAAGAAAGATTTAGAACTTACAGAATCCTATAGGCCATATATCTGTCTTAAATACGGATTATAAAATTTTGACCTCGATGTAGCTAGTAGATTAAAGCCTCATCTAGGTAAGATAATCCACGAAAATCAGGCGGGTTTTATGACAGGGAGAAATCCCACAAAAAATATCTGTAAGGTTATGACACTGCTTGGACTTTTTCTGGAACAAGTTTAAATCTTCTAGACAGGAAGATATTTTGGACCTAAGCGCTATTAAACGGTCGACGCGGGAGAAAGCGTTCGATCGCATCTCTTGGAAACATCTATTCTTTTCATTAGAACAATTTGGTCTAAACCGGGTCATATACTGGAATTTACGCAAATAATATATACCTCTCCGATTTCTTCTTTATTTATCAACGGAGAGATCTCCCAGCACTTATTATTGCAGCGGGGCACCCGACGGGTTTCCTCTATTGCTACTGTTGTTTAACATATCTCTAGAACTGTTTGCGAATTTGCTTCGTCAGCAAATTAGATTGGATCGTATAGGGAGAGCAAAAAAACTGTATTAATACTATACGCAGATGATATAATCCTGTGTATCAGTAACATTTCTCGTAGTCTTACCTGGCTACTAGAATCCTCGGAACTTTTCAGTGCAATCTCGGGGTACAAAATCAATCTTGCTAAATCAGAACTATTATGGATTAATAAGAATAAACAAGATATTACGCACCTCGTTCCGTTGAAACATCTCAAATTATGTATCTCGTGGCATTAAACTAAGTGTAAACCCGGAGGGACTGGTATAAACTTAATTTTAGACAAATTTTTTCAGGAATGTACGCAAAGGGGTAGAGAGGGTGGAAAAATGTACCCATATCTTGTCGGCCAGAGTGACTCATATAAAAAATATTCTCTGTTTCTAAAATATTTTACCTTATGCAAAATATTCCGATTCCTATTAATGAAGTCTGAGTATAATGAAATAAATTAAAGCTTGTGCAAAACTACTTTGGAAGGGCGCTAGAATTCGTATTTTGACTAGCGTTTAACATGTAACAAAGATGCGGGGGCCGGGTTGTTCTTGCCGAATTTGCAATATTACAGTTTAGCACGTAGGGTAAAAGTTGCAGTCAACTGGCTAAACTGAACAAGACCAGGTTTCAGCAGTCTCCTGGGGAGAACTGCGTTAGTGAAACATTTCGGTTGAATGCTATTCTTCACTGTCCAATGACCGATTTACCCTCTTCACTTTTTGCACTTTTAACATTCCAGAAATATCATATCTGGCTTGGCAGAAATTTTGTGTGTTTTTAGATAATTCCCATATGCTTCCAAATATCTTACCTATTACAGGAAATCCAAATTTTGTTCCAGGGCTTTCTTCAGTAGTCTCTAGAGAATGGTCTTCTAGAGGTCTGATATATGTGGGTTTGGGGGGGGGGCACAATTAGTAAAACCAGATTCTACTCTTTTATCCTTCGCCAAGTTAAGGACAGCAATTTGGCCTCTCTAATAAAGAATTTTATGCTTATTTGCAGTTAAAGGGACACTAAACCCAAATTTTTTCTTTCATGATTTATATAGAGCATGCAATTTTAAGCAACTTTCTAATTTACTCCTATTATCATATTTTCTTCATTCTCTTAATATCTTTATTTGAAATGCAAAGAATGTAAGTTTAGATGCCGGCCCATGTTTTGGTGAATAACCTGGGTTATTCTTGCTGATTGGTGGATAAAATCATCCATTAATAAAAAAAAAGTGCTCTCCAGAGTCTGAACCAAAAAAGAGCTTAGATGCATTCTTTTTCAAATAAAGATAGCAAGAGAATGAAGAACAAATTGATAATAGGAGGTAAATTAGGAAAGTTGCTTAAAATTGCTGCTCTACCTGAAATCAACGAAAAGAAAAAAATTTGGGTTCAGATGTCCCTTTAAGGCATTTCATACTTGTGCTTAATTCTAAAATATGGGAAGTGATTGGACCCTTTTATTTCAACACACAAATTAACAATTTTAAAATGGGAATATACTCAATAGCCCCGTTTTAATGCGCATCTTAAGTACAAATTTTCCAATGAGCAGAGGGAATATATTGTAAGCTAAATGGAGTAAAGTTTTGCCTGAAGTAAATTAGTCAAACTATAATGAATGTATTTAAAACCATGGAAAAAAGCTGGGTTTTGACTCATGAGAGGAAACGCAGGTCAAGATAGTTTTTATTGACCCCTGCTAGGTTGTCAAGGTGGGTACAAGATAATGAGCGTATGTCCTAAAATGTTCCTTTTGCCAAGGCAGATCTTTTGCATTGTTTTTTGGGCTTGCCCTAAAATTTTCACAATTTTGGCTGAATGTAGCATATTGGATGCGCTCAACGCTTAAACTAGTTTATCATATACAAGTTGATTTGATGTATTCCTTTCTGGTACAATCTCAGATAATTCCAAAAAATGTTAAAGTAATTAATAGAATCATATTGCATGGGACGTAAATATGTTATTGAGAGCATGGAAAGCTAAAACTTCTCCTAACCTGAAAGAACTGTTTATACAGTTTATTCATGAGCAGATAAACCTACAAAATCCAACAGACACACGATTAGCTGAGTTTTTTAAGCAATGGAAAATATTTAATCTTATCCATTCCCTGTAGAGACTCAAATTAGGTTGGTCAGACCATTTAAGGATACGGTATATGTCCAATTACAAATATTGGCTGGTAATTTTCCCCAGTGTTTGGCGTGACGATGTTAGAGGTTTGCCGGCGGCTGGGGCGGGAGAGAGAGGAGTTTGAGTAGAGGGGAATTCCTTTTTTTTTTTTTTTTTTTTTTTTTTTTTCTCTTTCTGTGAATTATCAGAGTTTAGATAGTTCAGACGAAAGTCGAATAGAAGATAGAGAGATAGAATTCTAAGGGAAATACGGTTTTCTATCAATTACTGAGAAATGTATGCTTTTTTTTTTCATGTTTTGATTTTTGTCAGTTATGTATTTTATTTTTATGTTGTGTGTATTGTAAAACTCAATAAAAAATAATAATAAAAAAAAATAAAAAAAAAATATCATTGGTCTGTCCGACATGATCCGCTCAGTAGATCATGTCTGACAGACATCGATGAATACCAACAGCGTACGCTGTCGGCATTTATCATTGCACAAGTAGTTCTTGTGAACTGCTTGTGCAATGCTCCCGGCAGATTTGCAGACAATCAGCCGCTAGCAGGGGGGTGTCAATAAGCCCGATCATATATGATTGGCAGATTGCAGACTGCAGCTTCAGAGGCAGTGGACCAGTTATGGATCAGTGGTCTTAAAACCGCTGCTTCATAACTGCTGTTTACGGCAAACCTGAAGGCTCGACCAGAAAAGAGGGGCATCAGGGGCCGTTTGACCCTTGATAATTCAGCCCCATAGTCTGTAGCCAGAAGATCCACTTGCTTTCAGCCCTGAGTAGTGGTAGTGCATTCTCAATGCCTCGTATACTTAATTTAACCCTTTGTAGGATCCAACATTTCAAATCAGGTTTTCCATTATGGCATTCAAGAAAGTGTTTTGCAACCTTTGTTATTTTCTTATCTTTTTCTTGTTCTTTCTTGGTGTTTTTTATATAGCTCAAGTGTTCCCTGGTTCTCTATTGTCTAATGTTTTTAAGTGTTTTTGTGCAGCCCAAACATACTATGGACTTTTATGTTCATTTAACACTTAAATAATATTGTATTATGAAACTATAATTTAAAAAACAAAATATAAATTACTTAACTGGTTACCTCCTCCTGTCTAGATGCTTAAACTTCACATTAGGTCAAGGCCTTAAAATGCCCAGAGACAAAGATTTATAGAAGATTGTTGTTTATTATTCCAGATAAGTTACCTGCTTTGTTGTATACTACTTCCTAAGCCAATAAAATAGACTGTTACAAATGCAACACAGAGAAGACCAAAGAAAAACTTTGGTCTTTGATGTGCAAAATACCTGTGGTCATGAGGGAACAATAGTTGTGTTTATGTAAAAAGTACATTACTTTTAAAGCATGTAAATTCTAATAACAGAAAGTCATATGAACATAGAACAGTTTTAATTTGACACTATAATTCTGAGAGGCTGCCATCAAACACTTGTTAAACACTGTAGGTGTCCTTTTACTTGAAAGCAAAACTCTTCAGAAATATTAAAGAGGCCCAGGAGATTGCAAGCTGCAGTAAGTATTTAAAATCTACAGAAAAAAGCAATGGTTTAAGGCCATATACGATACTTAGAAAACATTTGTTTTTTGTAATGTGCAGAGATGCATGCATAGCTTAAATTTCCCTATGTGTCAAATTACCCCTAGAGTATGCAGACTAAAAGTAAGCTTTTAAAATGCCAATACGTTTACTTAATGCATAATTAAGTAGGTATGAATTAATACTTAATTTAAAAAGATATATAAATTAAAAATGTAATTGAAATTAAAAATCAACTTTATTAAAGAGATACAAACCATATTTTCATCTAAATGATAAATGCTTGAAGGGACATTAAAACTCTCCTTAGATACCTTTAGTGTAATCTAGGTTCTGTTATGTCAGCAGCTATAATTAGAGGTATATGCCATTAAATGTATTTAGTGTTTAGTTTCTCTTTTAATGGTTTGAAATATATATTTTATAATTTTATACAGTACTTTAATCCACCACTACTCTGTTTTGATTTGGATGTGCGTTCTATTGATACTATAGCTAATGTTTTTATTTTGGAATATCTGTATTTTAGTTTCCAAGTACAAATAAAACCCTTTAGTGACCATGGAATATCATGTCTGCCAACAACTATTTGTAATAAGAGCTACAGAGTTAAAATATTATCATATAAAAAACATATTTTTAGTCACATCGTTGGACACTTGTTGTACAGGGAGTGCAGAATTATTAGGCAAATTAGTATTTTGACCACATCATCCTCTTTATGCATGTTGTCTTACTCCAAGCTGTATAGGCTCGAAAGCCTACTACCAATTAAGCATATTAGGTGATGTGCATCTCTGTAATGAGAAGGGGTGTGGTCTAATGACATCAACACCCTATATCAGGTGTGCATAATTATTAGGCGGTCTTCCTTTCCTTTGGCAAAATGGGTCAAAAGAAGGACTTGACAGGCTCAGAAAGTAAAAAATAGTGAGATATCTTGCAGAGGGATGCAGCACTCTTAAAATTGCAAAGCTTCTGAAGCAGTGATCATCGAACAATCAAGCGTTTCATTCAAAATAGTCAACAGGGTCGCAAGAAGCGTGTGGAAAAACCAAGGCGCAAAGTAACTGCCCATGAACTGAGAAAAGACAAGCGTGCAGCTGCCAAGATGCCACTTGCCACCAGTTTGGCCATATTCAGAGCTGCAACATCACTGGAGTGCCCAAAAGCACAAGGTGTGCAATACTCAGAGACATGGCCAAGGTAAGAAAGGCGAAAGACGACCACCACTGAACATGACACACAAGCTGAAACGTCAAGACTGGGGCCAAGAAATATCTCAAGACTGATTTTTCTAAGGTTTTATGGACTGATGAAATGAGAGTGAGTCTTGATGGGCCAGATGGATGGGCCCGTGGCTGGATTGGTAAAGGGCAGAGAGCTCCAGTCCGACTCAGACGCCAGCAAGGTGGAGGTGGAGTACTGGTTTGGGCTGGTATCATCAAAGATGAGGCTTTGTGGGGCCTTTTCGGGTTGAGGATGGAGTCAACCTCAACTCCCAGTCCTACTGCCAGTTTCTGGAAGACACCTTCTTCAAGCAGTGGTACAGGAAGACGTCTGCATCCTTCAAGAAAAACTTGATTTTCATGCAGGACAATGCTCCATCACACGCGTCCAAGTACTCCACAGCGTGGCTGGCAAGAAAGGGTATAAAAGAAGAAAATCTAATGACATGGCCTCCTTGTTCACCTGATCTGAACCCCATTGAGAACCTGTGGTCCATCATCAAATGTGAGATTTACAAGGAGGGAAAACAGTACACCTCTCTGAACAGTGTTCTGGGGAGGCTGTGGTTGCTGCTGCACGCAATGTTGATGGTGAACAGATCAAAACACTGACAGAATCCACGGATGGCAGGCTTTTGAGTGTCCTTGCAAAGAAAGGTGGCTATATGGTCACTGATTTGTTTTTGTTTTGTTTTTGAATGTCAGAAATGTATATTTGTGAATGTTGAGATGTTATATTGGTTTCACTGGTAAAAATAAATAATTGAAATGGGTATATATTTGTTTTTTGTAAGTTGCCTAATAATTATGCACAGTAATAGTCACCTGCACACACAGATATCCCCCTAAAATAGCTATAACTAAAAACAAACTAAAAACTACTTCCAAAACTATTCAGCCTTTGATATTAATGAGTTTTTTGGGTTCATTGAGAACATGGTTGTTGTTCAATATTAAAATTAATCCTCAAAAATACAACTTGCCTAATAATCTGCACTCCCTGTATAGAAGCCTATTGTCTTTAACATTTAGAAAAAATCCCCATATACTTTAGAAAAAAACCTATCTAATGATTTTCAATGCAACAACACCATTAAACAACTTTGATCAACAAAATCCTGTGCATTCAACCAAACATTCAATGCTGATGGAAAAGTTTAAATTTGATTAAGTTTGATTGACTTCAGCCGTTCTTATTGCCTCAGTTCAAAATTTTTGTATAGTTTACTATGTAGTAAGCCACTCCGAAAACCCCATAAAACCCCATATGATACATCTTTGCACAGCTATATTTAATAAATTAAAAAAGACCCATCATTTCATTATTTATGGAATAAGATTGTTGTCAAAAAGGCTAAATCTTTATAGCTGAGCATATCTTGTGACATTTGAATACAAATCTAAATCTCCAAAATAATTTTTTGAAAATACATGTTTGATTTTTTAGAATAAAATCTTTCATTAAAAATACAATTTTTTTTATTATTTTTTTTAAAGTACAATTTTCTTTTTTAGAAATACAGTACACATTTTATTTTAGGAAGTTCCAAATGTTTTTCCAGTATGTGTCAAAACAATGTGAAAAAAACATAATTTATGTAAGAACTTACCTGATAAATTATTTTCTTTCATATTAGCAAGAGCCCATGAGCTAGTGACGTATGGGATATACATTCCTACCAGGAGGGGCAAAGTTTCCCAAACCACAAAATGCCTTATAAATTACACAAAAATAAGAAATTGGAATAATTGTGCTTTTATACAAAAAAAATCATAACCACCACAAAAAGTGTGGGCCTCATGGACTCTTGCTAATATGAAAAGAAATGAATTTATCAGGTAAGTTTCTTACATAAATTATGTTTTCTTTCATGTAATTAGCAAGAGTCCACGAGCTAGTGACGTATGGATAGC
This sequence comes from Bombina bombina, assembly GCF_027579735.1. Lineage (NCBI taxonomy): Eukaryota > Metazoa > Chordata > Amphibia > Anura > Bombinatoridae > Bombina > Bombina bombina. The sequence goes on along the minus strand of NC_069504.1, from coordinate 453,725,306 downwards.
AGATACCCAAGATGTGGAACTTCCACTCAAGAGTCACTAGAGAGGGAGGGATAAAATAAAGACAGCCAATTCCGCTGAAAAAATAATCCACAACCCAATCAAAAAGTTTAATCTTATAATGAAAAAAACTTGAAATTATAAGCAGAAGAATTCAAACTGAAACAGCTGCCTGAAGTACTTTTCTACCAAAACTGCTTCAGAAGAAGAGAAAACATCAAAATGGTAAGAATTTAGTAAAAGTATGCAAAGAAGACCAAGTTGCTGCTTTGCAAATTGATCAACAGAAGCTTCATTCCTAAAAGCCCAGGAAGTAGAAACTGACCTAGTAGAATGAGCCGTAATCCTTTGAGGCGGGGACTTACCCGACTCCACATAAGCATGATGAATCAAAAGACTTTAACCCAAGACACCAAAAAAATGGCAGAAGCTTTCTGACCTTCTCCTGGAACCAGATAAAGATAACCAAATAGACTAGAAGTCTTTCTAAAATCTTTAGTAGCTTTCAACATAATATCTTCAAAGCTCTTACCTACATCCAAAGAATGTAAAGATTTCTCCATGAGAATTCTTAGGATTAGGACACAATGAAGGGACAACAATTTTCTCTACTAATGTTGTTAGAATTCACAACCTTAGGTAAAAATTGAAATGAAGTCCGCAACACCGCCTTATCCTGATGAAAAATCAGAAAAGGAGATTCGCAAGAAAGCAGATAACTCAGAAACTCTTCTAGCAGAAGAGATGGCCAAAAGGAACAAAACTTTCCAAGAAAGTAATTTAATATCCAGAGAATGCATAGGTTCAAACGGAGGAGCCTGTAAAGCCCTCAGAACCAAATTAAGACTCCAAGGAGGAGAGATTGACTTGATGACAGGTTTGATACGAACCAAAGCCTGTACAAAACAATGAATATCAGAAAGATTAGCAATCTTTCTGTGAAAAAGAACAGAAATAGCAGAGATTTGTCTTTCAAAGAATTTGCAGACAAACCTTTATCCAAACCATCCTGAAGAAACTGTAAAATTCTAGGAATTCTAAAAGAATGCCAGGAGAATTTATGAGAAGAACACCAAGAAATGTAAGTCTTCCAGACTCAATAATAAATCTTCCTAGACACAGATTTACGAGCCTGTAACATAGTATTAATTGCTGAGTCAGAGAAACCTCTATGACTAAGAATCAAGCGTTCAATTTCCATACCTTCAAATTTAATGATTTGAGATCCTCATGGAAAAATGGGCCTTGAGAAAGAAGGTTCTGGGTCTTAATGGAAGTGTCAAAGGTTGGCAACTGGCCATCCGAATGAGATCCGCATACCAAAACCTGTGAGGCCATGCTGGAGTCACCAGCAATACAAACGAACGTTCCATTAGAATTTTGGAAATCACTTTTGGAAGAAGAACTAGAGGTGGAAAGATATAGGCAGGATGATAATTCCAAGGAAGCGAAAACTGCTTCCGCCTGAGGATCACTGGATCTGGACAGATACCTGGGAAGTTTCTTGTTTAGATGAGAGGTCATCAGATCTATTTCTGGAAGTCCCCAGATTTGAACAATCTGAAGAAATACCTCTGGGTGAAGAGACCATTCGCCCTGATGTAAAATCTGGCGACTGAGAGATAATCCGCTTCCCAATGGTCTACACCTGGGATGTGAACCGCAGAAATTAGACAGGAGCTGGATTCCGCCCTTACAAGTATCCGAGATACTTCTTTCATAGCTTGAGGACTGTGAGTCCTACCTTGATGATTGAACACACCACGGTTGTGACATTGTCTGTCTGAAAACAAATAAACAATTCTCTCTCAGAAGAAGCCAGAAACTGAAGAGCTCTGAAAATCGCATGGAGTTCCAAAAATTGTTGATTGGTAATCTCGCCTCCTGAGATTCCCAAACCCCCTGCGCTGTCAGAGATCACCATACAGCTCCCCAACCTGAAAGGACTCGCATCTGTTGAGATTACAGTCCAGGTTGGACGAACAAAAGAGGCCCCTTGAATTAGACAATGTTGATTCAACCACCAAGTCAGAGAAGATCGAACATTGGGATTTAAGGATATTATTTGAGATATCTTTGTATAATCCCTGCACCACTGGTTCAGCATACAAAGCTGAAGAGGTCTCATATGAACACGAGCAAAGGGGATCGCGTCCGATGCAGCAGTCATGAGACCTAGAATTTCCATGCACCGAAGGGAACGATTGAGACTGAAGGTTTCGACAAGCTGAAACCAACTTCAGACGTCTCTTTTCTGTTAGAGACAAAGTCATGGACACTGAATCTATTTGAAAGCCCAAAAGGTTTACCTTTGTCTGAGGAATTAAAGAACTCTTTGGTAAATTGATCCTCCAACCATGTCTTTGAAGAAACTACACAAGTTGATTCGTGTGAAATTCTACAGAATGTAAAGACTGAGGAAGTACCAAGATATCGTCCAAATAAGGAAATTCCGCAATACCCTGTTCTCTGATTACAGAGAGAAGGGCACCGAGAACCTTTGAAAAGATCCTTGGAGCTGTTGCTAGGCCATACGGAAGGGCAACAAACTGGTAATGCTTGTCTAGAAAAGAGAATCTCAGAAACTGATAGTGATCTGGATAAATTGGATTATGAAGATATGCATCCTGTAAATCTATTTTGGACATATAATGCCCTTGCTGAACAAAATGCAGAATAGTCCTTATAGTCACCATTTTGAATGTTGGTATCCTTACATAACGATTCAATATTTTTAGATACAGAACTGGTCTGAAGGAATTCTCCTTCTTTGGTACAATGAATAGATTTGAGTAAAACCCCAGACCCTGTTCCAGAACTGGAACTGGCACAATTACCCCAGCAACTCTAGATCTGAAACACATTTCAGAAATGCTCGAGCCTTCACTGGGTTTACTGGAATGCGAGAGAGAAAAAATCTTCTCACAGGTGGTCTTACCTTGAAACCCTATTCTGTACCCTTGAGAAACAATGTTCTGAATCCAAAGATTGTGAATCGAATTGATCCAAACATCTTTGAAAAATCGTAACCTGCCCCCTACCAGCTGTGCTGGAATGAGGGCCGCACCTTCATGCGGATTTGGGAGCTGGTTTTGACTTTCTAAAAGGCTTGGATTTATTCCAGACTGGAGAAGGTTTCCAAACGGAAACCGTTCCTTTAGGGGAAGGGTCAGGCTTCTGTTCCTTATTCTGACCAAAGGAACGAAAACGATTAGCAGCCCTGTATTTACCTTTAGATTTTTTGTCCTGAGGCAAAAAGGTTCCTTTCCCCCCAGTAACAGTTGAAATAATAGAATACAACTGTGAACCAAATGATTTATTACCTTGGAAAGAAAGAAGAAAGCAAAGTTGACTTAGAAGTCATATCTGCATTCCAAGATTTAAGCCATAAAGCTCTTCTAGCTAAAATAGCTAAAGACATATACCTGACATCAATTCTAATGATATAAAAATGGCATCACAAATAAAGTTATTAGCAAGTGGAAGAAGTTTAGCAATGCTATAAGCATTATGGTCTGACACTTGTTGCGCTAAAGCCTCCAACCAGAAAGTGGAAGCTGCAGCAACATCAGCTAAAGAAATATGAAGATTACCTGAACAGAAATAAGCTCTCCTTAGAAAGGATTCAAGCTTCCTATCTAAAGGATCCTTAAAGGAAGTACTATCCGCGTAGGAATAGTAGTACGTTTAGCAAAAGTAGAGATAGCCCCATCAACTTTAGGGATTTTGTCCCAAAACTCTAATCTATCAGATATCAAAGGGTACAATTTCTTAAACCTTTCAGAAGGGGTAAATGAAGTACCCAGACTATTCCATTCCCTAGAAATTACTTCTGAAATAGGCATCAGGAACTGGAAAAACTTCTGGATAACTACATGAGGTTTGAAAAACCGAATTTAAACGCTTAGTAGATTTAGTATCAAGAGGACTAGACTCCTCCATATCTAATGTAATTAACACTTCTTTAAGAACGAATTAACTCCATCTTAAATAAATATGAAGATTTATCAGTGTCAATATCTGAGGCAGAATCTTCTGAACCAGATAGATCCTCATCAGAAACAGATAAGTCAGAATGATGGCGGTCACTTAAAAATTGATCTGAAATATGAGAAGTTTTAAAAGACCTTTTACGTTTACTGGAAGGAGGAATAACAGACAGAGCCTTCCTAATAGATTTAGAAACAAATTCTTTCACATTAACAGGGTCATCCTGAACATTAGATGTTGAAGGAACAACAACAGGTAATGGATTATTACTAATGGAAACACAATCTGCATTAGAAAGTTTATCATGACAGTTATCACAAACTACAGCCGGAGGAAACAGTTACCAAAAGTTTACAAACAGATGCACTTAACTTTGGTAGAACCAGCATCAGGCAGCGCCTTTCCAGAAGTAGATTCTGACTCCAGGGTCAGGTTGAGACATCTTGCAATATGTAATAGAAACAACAACATATAAAGTAAAATTATCAAAATTCCTTAATGACAGTTTCAGGAATGGGAAAAAAATGCCAAATGAACAAGCCTCTAGCAACCAGAAGCAATGAAAAATGAGACTGAAATAATGTGAAAAAAAGGTTGGAGACAAGAATGACGCCCACATTTTTGTGATTTTTTTGGCGCCAAGTATGACGCCACCATCCTGTGGACACCGAAAAAAACGACGCCCACATTTTTGGTGCAAAAAAAACGTCTGAACACATATACGTCAAAAATAACGCAACCACGAAGAAACTTCAGGCGTCAATTAGGGCGCCGGAAATGACAATTTTGTTGCGCAAAAAAAGTCAGTGCCAAGAATGACGCAATAAATTGTAGCATTTTCGACCCCCGCGAGCCTAACAGCCCACAGGGAAAAAAGTCAATTGAAATTTTTTAAAAAGGTAAGAAAAAATATTTATTCATATGCATTATCCCAAATAATGAAACTGACTGTCTGAAAGAAGGAATACTGATTATCCTGAATCATGGCAAATATAAGTTTAAAGGACATATATTTAGAACTTTACATATAAAGTGGCCCAACCATAGCTTAGAGTGTCATTGTTAAAATAAGACTTACTTACCCTAAGACACTCATCTACATATAGTAGATAGCCAAACCAGTACTGAAACGAGAATCAGTAGAGGTAATGGTATATAAGAGTATATAGTCGATCTGAAAAGGGAGGTAGGAGAAGAAATCTCTACGACCGATAACAGAGAACCTATGAAATAGATCCCCTAGAGGAAGACCATTGTATTCAAATAGGCAATACTCTCTTTACATCCATCTGACATTCACTGCACTCTGAGAGATAAACCGGGCTCCAGCCTGCTGCGAAGCGCATATCAACGTAGAATCTAGCACAAACTTACTTCACCACCTCCATGGAGGCAAAGTTTGTAAAACTGAATTGTGGGTGTGGTGAGGGGTGTATTTATAGGCATTTTGAGGTTTGGGAAACTTTGCCCCTCCTGGTAGGATTGTATATCCCATACGTCACTAGCTCATGGACTCTTGCTAATTACATGAAAGATAATAGATGCTAGTTCCCATTTTGCTAATAGACTTGTGATGTCGGCAGTAGTCATTTCAGCAGTTTGCCTGGAAATGGGCTGAAAAGCTCAGCACATCAAGCATCTCAGGTAAACTTTTTTTTAACATATATCATGTAACATAATACATGCTTAACATGCCTTAAGTGCTCATTATGCCTTGTTTTATACAATAATGTACTAAGGAATATTGATTTGCATGTTTTAATTACATTGTCATAGCAGCAGGAAAACTTCACTGTAGCATATGGTCTTCTTTCAGAATATACACTTTTTTTAAGTTGTCATTTACCATACAACATGCTTTTTCATGCCTAAAGTGCTTATTCTGCTTTGTTTTATACAATGTACTAAGGGATATTGTTTTATTACAGTTTTCCTATTAGTAACTACTTAAAGGGACACTGAACATAATTTTTTTCTTTCATGATTCAGATAGAGCATGCTATTTAAAGCAACTTTCTAATTTACTCCTATTATCAATTTTTCTTTGTTCTCTTGCTATCTCTTTTTGAAAAACAAGGCATCTAAATTAAGGAGCCAGGCAATTTTTGGTTCAGAACCTGGACAGTACTTGTTTATTGGTGGGTAAATTTATTCACCAATCAGCAAGAATAACCCAGGTTGTTCACCAAAAATGGGCAGGCATCTAAACTTACATTCTTGCTTTTCAAATAAAGATACTAAGAGAATGAAGAAAATGTGATAATAGGAGTAAATTAGAAAGGTGCTTAAAATTGCATGCTCTGTCTGAATCAGGAAATAAAACATTTGGGTTTAGTGTCCCTTTAAAGCAACTACAGATATTTAGTCTATTTGATTGTAGTTATTAGGATTAACTATAAATGAGCCTGTGCATTGATCTTAGCAAATCCCTGTGTACTATGTAATACAGAATCTGAGCTCCAGATAACCACGATTTTACAACCTAGACTAGGTATTTTTTATATAGTAGCAAGGAAAATACATAATAAATATGTTTATTAAAATATTTAATTATTTCATGAATTTTGAGTGTAATGTCCCTTAAAGGTATATGAAACCCACATTTTTTCTTTCATGATTCAGATAGAGCATGTAAATTTAACCAACTTTCTAATTTACTCCTAATATCAATTTTTCTTCATTCCTTTGGTATCTTTATTTGAAAAAGCAAGAATTTAAGCTTAGGAGCCGGACCATTTTTGGTTCGTGTTGCAGAGATCACTTGTGCGTTCTTTTTTCTCAGAATGTACTAAACTGTTGATTTGGCCACTCCTAATGTTCCTGCTATTTTCTTTCTTTTTGTTTTGTTTGTAGCTTAAGGGTGGCCTGTTTCGCTTGCATTTAGAGCTTATTTGAACACATGTTGTGGGTTCACAGCAACAGCTTTCAAATGCGAATGCCCCACATGGAATCAACTCCAGACCTTTTACCTGCTTAATTGATGATGAAATCACGAATGAATAGCCCACACCTGTCCATGAAACATGGGCTACATATTAAGAGCTGTAATTTCTAAACCCTTTATCCCTTTTAGATGTGAATACCCTCAAAGTAAAGCCCAGAGACTGCACTTTAAGTCCATATTCTTTATTTAAATGGACAATCAACACCAGAATTTGTTGTTTTAAAAGATACATAATCCCTTAATTAACAATTCCCCAGTTTTGCATAACCAACAAAGTTATAATTATACATGTTTTACCTCTGTAATTACCTTGTATCTAAGCCTCAGCAGACTGCCCCCTTATTTCAGTTATTTTGACAGACTTGCATTTTAGCCAATCAGAGCTGTCTCCATGGTAAATTCACATGCATGAGCTCAAAGTTATCTATATGAAACATGTGTACTAATGCCCTCTAGTGGTGAAAAACTATCAAAATGCATTTAGATTAGAGGTGGTCTTCAAGGTCTAAGAAATTAGCATATGAGCCTCCTAGGTTTAGCTTTCAACTAAGAATACCAAGGGAACAAATCAAAATTGATGATAAAAGTAAATTGGAAAGTTGTTTAAAATTACATGCCCTGTTTAAAACATGAAAGTTTTTTTTGGACTTGACTGTTCTATTTACTGTAACTTGAATTTATTTTGATAAACCGCTGAAATAACAAAACTGTGTCCAATTATTTACGGACCAAACTGTACATACATACACACACATATATATATTTAAACATGTGTATTTATGTATGTATGTATGTATGTATGTATGTATGCATCTGTATGTTAAAGTCATTAGCAGTCTTTTTTCTGATATCTGAGACCTCATATCTGAACCCTTAAAAAAAAATTGCATAAAAAAAGTTTTATAATATTTGTTATTAGACAGTGTTATTATGGTCAAAAAGCATAAATCACATTTGCCCTCACTGGTTTGATTTCAATTCATAATACAATAAAGATCCATGATAAATCTAATATCACTCATAATCTAGCCCTCTGTTTGCATTCCTTTTGAAATAATTTTGTTTTCACTTAAAGGGCTATGATACCCAAATGTTGAAGCATAGCTGTAAAAAGCTGACCTAGAAAAATATCACATGAACATCTCTATGTAAAAAAGAAAGATATTTTACCTCAAAAAATTCCTCAGAAGCCACATCCCATTGTAAAGGACTTCTAAGCAGCATATCAGCATGTCTGTCCCGGGACAGCTAAGGAAGTGAACTTTTCAGCTAAGGAAGTGAACTTTCATGCACACTCATCTTATTTCCCTATTCAGTTTAAGAAAGTTTACTATGAAATCTCATGAGAGTTAAGTGAAATATCATGAGATCACAGTAAAAGAGTTCATGACCTCAGCACTGTTGATGCTGATTGGCTGCTGTTAATTTCTTCATTTTTTATTTTTTTTTGTACCTGCAGCTGGGTAGCAGTTGAGTATAACTTTTTACACAGAACTTACTCTGTTGAGCTGAGGAAGTTGTGAGGTTAAAATATCTTCCTTTTTTACATAGAGATGCTCAGGTGATATTTTCCTGTCAGCTTTTTACAGTTATACTGCATCACTTTCAAGTGATTTAGCATATGAGTATTATGTTCCTTTAAGAACTGAAATTATTTTGTGAATGGAAAAAATATTCTAAAATACACTGTAGTTAAAAATAAATAAATGTTCAACATGGCTTCTTACTCTACTTGGAGAACACTTTAGATTGTATATTGCTGCCTGTCCCTTTAATTTAAAGGATTAAACAACTAACATATTAAAGTTAATAAACATTAATTAAAACCTACTGACCTATATTTTCTCCAAAACGAAGTTTCATAACGTTCTAAAAGTTATATCTTTTATTCGCTGATGATGTCACGTTATCCTGCCCACTATTTTCAGCACTGCATGTTCAAAATACTTAAACCAATAACTTTGTGTTTAAAGCGCCATTTTGGAACCTAGGTATAGTAAACGGATTGGTACAGAGCAAAGGATACCCACGGTGTGGGTGTGGAAAACAATTAAATTTGCAGACAAGATTTCTGATATACGATAGAGATATGTTAATGAAATGCTATTGATAAAAAGCGTATTTGGGGTAGTTAGTTAGTAACAGGCATAGAAAATATTTACTTACAGTGGCCCTTTAAACAATGGATTAAATATATTTCCTTACTTAATATACAAGTGTGTATAAAAAAAAAGTACATTCCTGTTACAAAGTATATAAACATTTATTTCTACAAACCTCTCTAAAACTCCTTAGGTATTTTGGAAGAGATGTTTCTAAGCATGAATAATCTCTACTCATAAGTTTATCAGCAAATATTAACCCCTTAGTGACCAATGACGGAATTATTCTGTCATGGAACCATTGAAGCTGTGTCCTTAAAGAGTTAAAGTAATTTTGTGTTAAACACGATTTTTTGTGAGCAGCAAAAAATCCCTGAGTGCTTTAGTCTATGATAAGGTTTAAAGCCGTTTCATGGGAGATCAAATATGTACCTAAAAGCATAGCAATTTAAATTATTATAAATTAGGAGTATACAAAAATATCTGTAAAAAATAGTGAAAGAAGATAGCAATTCTAACTTGTTTTCTGCAAATGACACAGATGCTCAATGCGTGCCCAAAGGGGGAAAAATGAAAGACTTTATCTTTGGTTGTAAATGATTTTTTTCATGGCCATTATTAATCACTGGCGAACTGCATTTGGATTAATAATTTAAATTCAATTCAGCATAAATTTCAGGCTTTACATTTGACAGCTCTTATCAAATCTGGCAGATCCAATTGAAGTCCTTCAATGAAAAATGATGACTAAGCATTTCAAAAGAAAATATAATTTCTTTTTTGTGCACCATATTCAGAAATTTGTCATAACCTTTTACCGCATAAACTGTAATATTTTATTTCATTACTGTCAATTATATGTGAAATATATATAAAGAAAAATATGTTTGCTCAAGTAGCTTTATGGCGATGCATAAATACAAGCTCCATTGTTTATTCTGGCACAAATAATTAGCTGCTAAAAATAAAGAATATCTTATATCTGGAATAAGATTTTCCAACAAAACTTCATCTATCATCAAGATTAAAAAA
>NC_069504.1:453705241-453710241 GCF_027579735.1 Bombina bombina | reverse complement strand
AAAAATGGGAGAAAACATTAATTATATCATTGATGATGGCTTTTTTGCTTTTTTAAATATCTGTATACAAGAGAATATTCTATAGGAGTGATGTTCTAAAAAAAGAATACAGAAAATTAAAATGTTAAATTCTTAGCAATGAAAAAAGTTACATAAAACTGTATTTATTTTCTGAGAAATTAATCATTATGAGTGTCCTAGCAGCTAGATAGCTAATTCTTAAAAATGGAAAATGAAAACGACCCCCGAGTATTACAGAGGTTAACATTTTTTGAAGAAATAATGTATATTAGAACAGATAGATACCAATATGAGTGATGAACATATTAGACAACTCTTTAAAGAATGGTCAGTATTCATTAAAATTCTCTCACCTACTGAGATAGACTATTTGATCTTCCCGTTAAGGAATTCATAGTTAGTATTGTTGGGACTGTGGTAGAATTGCAATCCATCCTTCTTGTCTTTCCTTTTCCTTTCTTTAGTTTTTTTTGTTTTGTTGGCTTGTTTTGTTTTTGTTTTATTTTGGAAAGAAAATGATAAATTCACCAATAGTTATTGAAGCAAGTTGTGCATATATATATTTTTTTTGATGTAGCCACTAAGAGGCTGACTAGCAAAAGAATAAGCTATGTGTGATTTAATATGTAATTTTTCGCCCTGTGTGGCAGGAAACCATGTGACCTGTTGTTTGTAAATTGGCCGACTGTGGCAAGAAAATTGTTTACTTTGCTATTGTTATTGTTTTCTGCATTTATTGTTGGATAAAAAAATAAAGGATTTTCATGTTCTGCTCTAGGCACTGCCCCAGGACCCTCCAACCTAAACAATTTTACATTTATTTATTAGGCTTATCTTTTTTTTTTTTTACAATTGGAGGCCAGGAACACATGAAGGGGTCATGCACCCTAATACACCCCAATAGAAAACCAGGGATCATTGATTTGGAATACAATTAAAAGGGGCATATTATCCTTGAAAGTGATATTTTACCTCATTTTTTCAGTGTACCAGAGTACTGTCAGCAGTAGTTATTCAGTTACTCTTTTTACTGTAATCTGCATTGTAGGAAAAAAACAACAACAGTACCCAATCAGCATCATCAGTGATGAGTTCACACTTTGCTTTACTGAGATGTCCTGGAATTTTACCATAATTTCATAAGATTTCTCAGTAAATGTCCTTAAACTGAGTAGGGAAATAAAGTGACTGTTCCAGATGCACAGTCCCTTGCAAGTCCAGGGACTAGCATCCTGATTAGATGCTTAATTTCCCTTTATAATAGGTGGCTATGGAGAAACATTTTAAGGTAAAAATACATATTCATTTTTTTATTTTTTTTTGCTAGAAAAAACGTGATTCAAACGATTCAACAGTGAATAATACCTTTTGAGAGCATAGGAGCTGAAAGGCACTATTTAACAGAACTACACCTTAAAAAATACTTATCTCCTAAACTTGCCTTGTTGTCCTGGATTTTATTGAAACTGAAATAAGGAAAACACTTTTGCACAACTATTATGTTAGTGTTCATTAGGTGACAGATGCATCTGCCTTAGCTATACTATTAGAAAAAGAGACCATCTTTCACAATTCAACATAAAGCTTGTTATTAAACATTTAATGTCCATGTGCTATAAATTAACCTGGTTTACTGCAACAGCTGAGACGGATGTTTGATAATGCGAAATAATGTTGAGCATGTTTTTTTTTTCTTCAAAAAATTATAGGACTTCAAGTACTAAGCAATGAATGCTGCTGTGTGAGTTCATGCAAGCTTGCTTACCGCAAGTTAAGAAGCAATGTTATATGACCACTGCTTCTTAACCTCTGACGTGGCAGAGATAAATCCCCAGTAGCAAGTTCGTTCAGGGTGATTGACAGGTCACACAAGAACAGGGGGCAGCATTGTGCAAGCCGTTTGTACATGGCGTCCATAAATTTAATTGTAAGTTACACGGATCTACTTTCAAGTAATTGTTAAATAGAACAAACTGCACGTATGAAATATCAAATGTCCTATTTTTTTTACATCAAATATGAATAGGCTATAATGCATTTATGACATTCTAAATTATCCTCAAAATTGGTATATCTAATAAAGCCACTGGAGATTTTATTAAGCAAGTTGTTACACGTTTAATACATCTCTGTATGCTTCTAAGGAAGACATTTTTTTTTTGTTAAGTAGGATAATATATGTTAGGTCACAATAGCTAGAAATAGGATGAAAAAGAATTAAAAAAAAAAAGATAAAACCTTTATCTTCTCAGTGGAACTATATGAAACATTTCACACCTGGAAATTATTTTGAGACACACTTGGAGCAGAGGGAATTGGGATTTAATCAAAGTTAGTCACATAAAAAGAAAAATAATATATTTCCCCATGTCATTTTGTGCTAAGTTCACATAGACGTAGCAAAGAAAGAAGCTGTGATGCATTTATATTTTATATAAACAGATCAATGAGACAAAAGCGAGTCAATATTTTGACTTGTTAATGTTAAACTATGTTCTTTGGAAAAAAATGCAAGAAAAAACAGATATTTAATAGTAATGGGAAAAAAAATTATATTTTAGAAAAATTATTATCAAATTGACAGTGTACAAAAAATTCATATAATTCTATAATAGACACTACTATAAAGAAGAATATTCATTGATACTAATATAAAAATCCAGTATAAAACCTTTTAAAAAATGTATTTAGAAGCTCCCAGTTTAACACCTTAAAGACCAGCGGCGTAACCTGTACGTTGCTGGTCTTCTAATGGGGATTGTATTACTAATAGAGCGGTTTCCCTACCATCAGCGAGACTGTGCTATTTACGGTGACTTGAAGGGTGGAGGGAGGGTACAATAGCTTGATTCCACTGATTGCGGCATCACCAGCGCTATTGTTAGCAAGGAAACCCTTAATGACCAACGACGTACATGGAATGTCTCGATTGTTAAGTGGTTAACCCTATTGATTAGGGTAGGCTGGGACACCCAAGGAAAGGGGCTTGGAAAGCAGGAATAGCAGACAGATTACACAAACAGAAGCAAGCAGGAACATGTAGACTTCAGTCTACATCTGATACTTTGGGGGGGGTTTGGTTAGGAGTCTAAAAATAAGCACAATGTTATTAAATAATAAGCCAAACTATACATTGTTGCAAAAAGACTCCCAGATGGGATCAAAGAATGAGTCATCAACAAAACATTTATGCAAAGAGAAATCTAGTGTGCAATGTCCCTTTAAGCAACACTCTCTCTGTACTGAAGGCTAGGTGTGTAAAATTAATACAATTAGTGTACAGTTGTTGTTCCATGGGCAATTAAAAAATAATAAATGGGATTAAACTAACTTTCTACAACAGTAATAAAGCAGGTAAACCACCAGCTGTGAATGACACCAAAAATGTTCTATAATGCCTACAATAGAGCAGCCGTTAAAGTGTGTGTGTGCGTGTTTAAAAATATTAAAATAAAAGTTAGACTTGTGCATGATCGAAAAATTTGTTTCGGTTTGGTTCGGATCGATTTGAAGTTTTTCAAATTTTGGTTCGGATCGATTCAAATTCGGAAACATTTGAATGAATTTGTTTCGGATTCATTCGAATTCGAATAAATTCGGCTGCATTTGGTTCCTTTAGGTTCGGAAATTCAGAATTTTGGTATGTGTTAGGTGGGATATGCTGTGTATTAGACTAGTATTATGTACTGTATATTAGGTGTAACCCATAGCAGAGTGATATAACCTAATATACTGTACAATACTAGTGTAATCCATTGCCATCCGAATCTACGAAATAAATCCAAACTAATTCGGATTTATTCGTAGATTCGGCACTATTTTAATTCGGAAATTCGAATCGATCCGAATCTCTGAATTTACCGAATTCGGACGAATTTCTGAATCGATCCGAAATGAATCGCACATATCTAATAAAAGTGTTTTTTAAATGTAAGGTGACATTAACAGGAAGTACATAATTGTTTACAACTGTGCTGCTGGGACCGTATTTACTCATTGAATGATAGAAAAAGCTCCAACATAAAATAATTGGTTTATTTGGAAAAGGAACATCTGTTTTTTTTTAAATTTTTTAAATATTTTCTTTGAAATGGAACAGAGAATATTTTTGATTATCATGTCACTTTAAAAATTAAAGTGGCACATTCATTAATCACTTTTAGCATACCATTTAAAGCCAGATGTTCTGGAGATTGGGTTTGGGCCTGCAATAGAGCTAACTACCCTTTTAAGGGCAATGCCCATCCAAATGCCCTTTTTAGGGCAATGGGGAGCTTAGGTTTTTTTAGATAGTATTTTATTTGGGGGGTTGGTTGTGTGGGTGGTGGGTTTTACTGTTGGGGGGTTGTTTGTAATTTTTTTACAGGTAAAAGAGCTGATTACTTTGGGGCAATGCCCCGCAAAAGGCCCTTTTATGGGCTATTGGTAGTTTAGTTTAAGCTAGGGTTTTTTTATTGGGGGGGGGGCTTTTTTATTTTATTAGGGCTATTAGATTAGGTGTAATAAGTTTTAATTTCTGTAATTTGTTTATTATTTTCTGTAATTTAGTGTTTGTTTTTGTACTTTAGCTAATTTAATTTATTTAATTGTATTTAATTTAGTTAATGCATTTAATTATAGTGTAGTGTTAGGTGTTAGTGTAACTTAGGTTAGGTTTTATTTTAAAGGCACTTTTGTATTTATTTTAGCTAGGTAGTTATTAAATAGTTAATAACTGTTTAATAACTATTCTACCTAGTTAAAATAAATACAAACTTGCCTGTAAAATACAAATAAACAATAAGATAGCTACAATGTAACTATTTGTTATATTGTAGCTAGCTTAGGGTTTATTTTACAGGTAAGTATTTAGTTTTAAATAGGAATTATTTAGTTAATGATAGGAATATTTATTTAAATTATATTTAAGTTAGTGGGTGTTAGGTTTAGGGTTAGACTTAGGTTTAGGGGTTAATAACTTTAATATAGTGGCGGCGACA
>NC_069504.1:453685241-453700241 GCF_027579735.1 Bombina bombina | reverse complement strand
TGTGTAGTTCATTAACAAATCTAGACAGGCCAGAAAGCTTGTTTTTCCCACAGAAAACCTCTGGAATACAGAAGCAGACTTAAAGTAAAAAGGTGTGTCATTGTGAACTTAATTTGCATATTTTACCCAGAATCCTTTGCTGCATTGGAAACAATGTATTCCAGAGGTGGTTTTTTTCTCTCTCTCTCTCTGTCTTACATATATATATATACACACACACAGAGATAGCCCCCCCCCCCCCCCACACACACACACACAGAAAGCACACACACACACACAGATAGCCCACACACACAGATAGCCCACACACACACACACACACACACAGAAAGCACACACACACACACACACACACACAGATAGCCCACACACACACACACACACAGAAAGCACACACACACACACACAGAAAGCACACACACACACACAGATAGCCCACACACACAGATAGCCCACACACACACACACACACAGAAAGCACACACACACACACAGATAGCCCACACACACAGATAGCCCACACACACACACACACACAGAAAGCACACACACACACACACACACACACAGAAAGCACACACACACACACAGATAGCCCACACACACAGATAGCCCACACACACACACACACACAGAAAGCACACACACACACACAGATAGCCCACACACACAGATAGCCCACACACACACACACACACACAGAAAGCACACACACACACACACACACACACACAGAAAGCACACACACACACACAGATAGCCCACACACACAGATAGCCCACACACACACACACAGAAAGCACACACACACACACAGATAGCCCACACACACAGATAGCCCACACACACACACACACACACACAGAAAGCACACACACACACACACACACACACACACACACACACACACACACAGAAAGCACACACACACACACAGATAGCCCACACACACAGATAGCCCACACACACACACACACACACAGATAGCCCACACACACAGATAGCCCACACACACACATACAGTACATGCATACACATACATATGGTCTAGCAGAGTGTAATCTGGCCCATTTGTAATCTGGCCCATTGCATGCGTTAAGCAATTAAAAGTGTAATTTTTTTTATAAAACTGCTCATATTCATACAGTTCATGCAATCTATAAAAAATGACTTTAGGAAATATGAATGGTATCATCTGATTGCATGAAACAAATACAGGATCATTCCTATTTAATATACTATAAATATTACTTTATAATCTAAACGTTAAAATTACTGTACAGTACTTAAATAACAATTACAACAATGCAACTTCTCTTATTTTAGATGTTTTATGTCAGGATTCAGTTTTCCTATATCAAGCTTTTCTTTATATAAATAGTTTGGCATGTATTATGTTACTGATTTTTTTTTTATTAAGATTTTGCTTACCATTCTATGGGAATAGGGATCAGGACATTTCAAGTTTGAATAGAAATATGTTTTTGTAATAAACTTGTTTTAGCAGAAATGGTTATGAAATGCATTACTGTTCCATTGATAGCTTTTACTATTCAAAGGGCTTATATTGCTCCATGCACCCACATTCAGACTTTGGCCTCTATTTATCAAGCCGTCAACCGCAAATACGCTTGAATTCAGCAGCGTATTTGTGGCGAGCCTGATTCGCCTTAGTTATCAAACCCTACAGACCAGCAAACGTAGAATTTAGTGATGTAACATACGATCCACCGGACTCAGTCTGACACAGATCCATGCTTGCGTCACTACAGATGTTCCGAAAGCAAGTTCTGCACTATCTGACTACTTTTGCTAGTTATCATATAACTAGCAGGTACGCTCAGCACTTTTCCGGCCCAGCGTACCTGCTTTTCAATTCGCCGACCTGGAGGCCGCGGATGCCATAGGAATTAATGGGAGTCAGAAAGCAGCAAAAGCTTATGTTCGCTGCTGCCCGATATCCCATTGATTCCTATGGGAATGTCTACACCTAACACCCTTACATGTACCCCGAGTCTAAACACCCCTAATCTGCCCCCCTACACCGCCGCCACTATATTAAAATGTATTAACCCCTAAACCTAAGTCCAACACTAACCCCAACACCACCTAACTTAAATATAATTTAAATAAATCTAAATAAAATTATTCCTATTTAAAACTTAATACTTACCTATAAAATAAACTCTAAGCTAGCTACAATACAACTAATAGTTACATTGCATCTAGCTTAGGATTTATTTTTATTTTACAGGCAACTTTGTATTGATTTTAACTAGGTAGAATAGTTATTAAATAGTTATTAACTATTTAATAGCTACCTAGTTAAAATAAATACAAAAGTACCTGTAAAATAAAACCTAACCTAAGTTACAATTACACCTAATACTACACTACAATTAAATTAATTACATACATTAACTACAATTAAATAAAATTAAATTAAAATTATCTACATCCAAAAAAACAACAACTAAATTACAGAAAATAATAAAATAATTACAAGTTTTTAAAACTAATTACACCTAATCTAATCCCCCTAATAAAATAAAAAAGCCCCCCAAAATAATAAAAAGCCCTACCCTATACTAAATTACAAATAGCCCTTAAAATGGCTTTTTGCGGAGCATTGCCCCAAAGTAATCAGCTCTTTAACCTGAAAAAAAAGTACAATACCCCCTAACATTAAAACCCACCACCCACACAACCAATCCTACTCTAAAACCCACCCAATCCTCCCTTAAAAAAACCTAACACTAACCCCTTGAAGACCACTAACCCCTATCTTGAGATGTCTTCACCCAACCGGGCCGAAGTTCTCCACGAAGCCGGGCAAAGTGGTCCTCCAGACAGGCAGAAGTCTTCATCCAAGCCGGTCAGAAGAGGTCCTCCAGATGGGCAGAAGTCTTCATCCAGGCGGCATCTTCTATCTTAATCCATCCGGCGCAGAGCGGGTCCATCTTCAAGACATCCATCGCGGAGCATCTTCTTCCAATGACATCCGACGACTGAATGACGGTTCCTTTAAATGACGTCATCCAAGATGGCGTCCCTTGAATTCCAGTTGGCTGATAGAATTCTATCAGCCAATCAGAATTAAGGTAGGAAAAATCCTATTGGCTGATGCAATCACCAAATAGGATGGAAGTTCAATCCTATTGGCTGATCCAATCAGCCAATAGGATTGGGCTTGCATTCTATTGGCTGATTGGATGCAATCAGCCAATAGGATTTTTCCTACCTTAATTCCGATTGGCTGATAGAATTCTATCAGCTAATAGGAATTCAAGGGAAGCCATCTTGGATGACATAATTTAAAGGAACCGTCATTCAGTCGTCAGATGTCGTTGGAAGAGTATACTCCGCGTCGGATGTCTTGAAGATGGACCTGCTCTGTGCGGGATGGATGAAGATAGAAGATGCCGCCTGGATGAAGACTTCTGCCCATCTGGAGGACCTCTTCTGACCAGCTTGGATGAAGACTTCTGCCCATCTGGAGGACCACTTCGCCCGGCTTCGTGGAGGACTTTGGCCCGGTTGGGTGAAGACGTCTCAAGGTAGGGTGATCTTCAAGGGGTTAGTGTTAGGTTTTTTAAGGGGGAATTGGGTGGGTTTTAGAGTAGGGTTGGTTGTGTGGGTGGTGGGTTTTAATGTTGGGGGTATTGTACCTTATTTTTCAGGTAAAAGAGCTGATTACTTTGGGGCAATGCCCCGCAAAAGCCCTTTTAAGGGCTATTTGTAATTTAGTATAGGGTAGGACTTTTTATTATTTTGGGGGGCTTTTTTATTTTATTAGGGGGAATAGATTAGGTGTAATTAGTTTAAAAAAATTGTAATTTTATTATTTTCTGTAATTTAGTTTTTTCGTTTTTTTTGGACTTTAGACAATTTTATTTAATTGTATATCATTGTAGTTAATGTAGCTAATTAATTTAATTGTAGTGTAGTGTTAGGTGTAATTGTAACTTAGGTTAGGATTTATTTTACATGTACTTTTGTATTTATTTTAACTAGGTAGTTATTAAATAGTTAATAACTATTTAATAACTATTGTACCTAGTTAAAATAAATACAAACTTGCCTGTAAAATAAAAATAAATCCTAAGATAGCTACAATGTAACTATTAGTTATATTGTAGCTAGCTTAGAGTTTATTTTATAGGTAAGTATTTAGTTTTAAATAGGAATAATTTTATTTAGATTTATTTAAATTATATTTAAGTTAGGGGGTGTTAGGGCTAGTGTTAGACTTCGGTTTAGGGGTTAATACATTTAATATAGTTGCGGCGGTGTAGGGGGGGCAGATTAGGGGTTAATAAATATAATGTAGGTGGGTGTGGGCTCCGGGAGCGGCGGTTTAGGGGTTGAACACTTTATTTAGTTGCGGTGGGGTCCGGGAGCGGCAGGATAGGGGTTAATAACTTTATGTAGGTGGCGGCGGTATAGGGGGCGGAATATTAGGGGTTAATATGTATAATGTAGGTGGCGATGGGCTCTGGGAGCGGCGGTTTAGGGGTTAATACATTTATTAGAGTTGCGGTGGGCTCCGGGAGCGGCGGTCTAGGGGTTAAACACTTTATTTAGTTGTGGCGGGGTCCGGGAGCGGCGGTATAGGGGGTAAACAGTATAGTATAGAGTGGGTGTTTAGTGACAGGGTAGTGAGATCGATGACTGTTAGTTAACAGTCCGCTGCTCATCGCCCTGTACTTGGTGTGCAGATTTTTGACAGCTTTTTTGATAATTTTGGAGAATGTATTCAGGTCCGCGGCTGCAATGTTAGGTGATCTTAGGAGTGCGTATTGGTACTGTCAAATGCAGGTAAGTTGATGGCTTGATAAATAGAGGCCTTTGCATCTGCTTAGCCAGGAGGTGGTAATATGTGTTGCCTTTATGACTTAAATGCCTCTTAAATTTCAAACACCTAGA
The DNA here is from genome assembly GCF_027579735.1 of Bombina bombina. Taxonomy (NCBI): domain Eukaryota; kingdom Metazoa; phylum Chordata; class Amphibia; order Anura; family Bombinatoridae; genus Bombina; species Bombina bombina. Next base: position 453,695,315 of record NC_069504.1, on the reverse strand, counting down.
TTACAAGTTTTGCGTTTGGGTTTTAATGCTGAAAAAATAGTCATTTGATTTTCTTTTTTAGCATTCATTTAGGGCAATGCCTTTTAAGGGCCCTTGGTAGTTTATTACAGATTAGGGTTTTTTATTTTGGGGTGTTTTTTTTTTTTAAAGGGGTATTAGAATAGGAATAATATTTATTGTTTTGGATAATTTAATTTGTTATTTTTTGTAATGGTAGTTTTTTTTTTTTGTAATGTTAGGTTTTAGTGTAAGGCAGCTTAGGTTTTATTTCACAGGTAAATTTGTATTTATTTTAACAAGGTAGTTAGTAAATTGTTAATAACTATTTACTAACTAGTCTACCTAGTTAAAATAAATACAAACTTACCTTGAAATAAAAATAAAACCTAATATAACTATTAGTTATATTGTAGCTAGCTTAGGTTATATTTCACAGGTAAGTATGTATTTAGTTTTAAATAGGTATTATTTAGTTAATTGTAACTTTAATTTAGCTCTATTTTAATTATGTTAAAGTTAGGGGGTGTTAGGGTTACGTTAGGTTTAGGGGTTAATATAGTTTAATTTAGGTTGTTGTGGGGGGCTGGCAGTTTAGGGGTTAATAGGTTTATTTAGTGGTAGTGATGTGGGAGGCCAGAGGTTTAGAGGTTAATAGCTTTAGTTGCGGCAATGTCAGGGAGTGGTGGAATAGGGGTTAATAGATTTATTATAGTGTGGGTAATGTTGGGGTGCAAGGGAATAGGGGTTAATAACTTTAGTATAGTGGCAGCGAAATCGGGAGCGGCAGATTAGGGGTTGTTAGATTTATTTAGGTGGTGGCGATATCGAGAGCGGCAGATTAGGGGTTAATAACATTATGTAGGTGTCGGCGATGTCGGGGGCAGCAGATTAGGCATGTTTAGACTTGGGGTTTATGTTAGGGTGTTAGGTTTAAAAGTAAAAAAAAATTCTCCATAGACATGAATGGGGCTGTGTTACGGAGCTTTCCATTCTGCGATCGCAGGTGTTAGGTTTTTTCTAACCCACTCTCCCCATTGATGTCTATGGGGAAAGCGTGCACGAGCACGTCAAAACAGCGCTTGTATTTTGTGCGGTATGGAGCTTAAAACCACCAAATCGCACGCACAAGCCGGCTGTTTCAAAACTTGTAATGGCTGCGCTATAGAGGGTTAAATAACGCAACTTTTGTTGCGTTCGTTAAATTCCCTATAGCACGCATAACTAGTAATCTACCTGTAAGTTAACTAAGTTACAAGAAGCAACCAAGAGACAAAGGGAGTACACAGTGTAAAAATGCACAAAGTGCTATATTTTTTACCAAGACAGAAAGAGAAAGGAAACAATATAGAATATAGTTTATATTTCAAAATGTAAAATAAATTATTTGGCATTGAGCCAAATTGTACACCGCTAGCGCAAGTTAAAAATCACATCATCATAGGAAATTAGATAGTCAAATTTCACAAGTGTATTTATTAATAAAGTCACCATGGGCCATAGCCCTAATTAGCAATTATAAAAATATTTGTCATAGCGTGGGTAAATGCTTTGTAGAAATTATAGAACTAATGGAATAATCCTAAAAAGGTAATACAAAAATATAGATTGCAATTATGACAGGACAAAAGGAGAGGGATAACTATTTAAATATAGGTGTTTTGCAAAGTATTTAAGTAAGGGTGTGCAATAATATCACCCTAAACATATACATACACCAACGTATAAGGCAAACTTATCTGTTCACAAAGTAAATTAATGATCCTATTACTCTCTTAAATAACAAAAAGAGAAATAGTTTTAGTGATTTACCTACTATATTAATAATCTCAATCAGATGTAGCAATATTAAATTGATTAAACACAAATTACAACAAATTGTGACTAGTTTGTGAAAATATTAATACCTATCTCTGACTAATATTCCTATGTGCAGAGTGTCTGAAGATGATTATACAGTATTAATTGGATGGGAATAAACTATAGAATTTTGGTGAAAAATCCATTCATAATCCCCATACATACCAAACTCAACTATGGGCTAAGCTCCCACAATCCAGGAGCTATTTTATATTTAACATTATCTAGATTTCCCCATGCATAACTTCCCCACTTAATTGCTGTTCAGGCACACACAAACATAAAAATAAGTTGACACTGGGGGGTGTTAACAGCAATATCACTGCTTCATTTAGCAATATGGGAATCTCACCTCTCATTGTGGATTGTTTTATGTTCCAGTCACCTGATCAATATTTTGCTGTCAATCAAATTTTTATAAACACATTGATCAAATCCTATTAGATCACAGATTATGACAAAATACTAAATGTGCCTCTGAAAGTGTAAATATAAAACTAATGTGCAAAATCTGTTAATAGAAGTGAAATGGAAAGTCTATTAAAACAACATGCTCTGATTAATGAAAGTTTAATTTTGACTTTGGTGTCCCTTTAAGCAAGTCTGCCCATGACCATGCAGCATTTTTACTATTCTTATGGAACTCTATAGATTTCCTGAGTTTGGCTACAGGAGTATGAGGTATTTTTTTGCATCACACCATCTATGTAATGGCCTAGAACAAATGTATTTTTGGAGCTATCCTTTCTTCATATCTTCAGCTCTGTAATTTTAAGTGCTATGTAAAGCTTGGGCGAGAATCATATAATGTGTCCCTGGAACAGCATCTTTTTTGTAAGAGGTATTGTGGAACAGAATTCTTATTATAAGATCTTCTGGTAATATATGGCTTGGTTAACTGTGATATCTGAGCCAGTCTGGATTCTATCTATTCAGTCCTTGTTTTTATTTAAAGGACCAGTCAATACAGTAGATCAGTAGTTGCATAATCAACAAATGAATGATAAGAAGACAATGCAATAGAACTTAGTCTGAACTACAAATGAGTAGTAGATTTGTGTTAAATAAATTGCAAAGTTATGTCTATTTCCACTCCCCCTGTATCATGTGACAGCCATCAGCCAATTACAAATGCATATACGTATATGCTGTGAATTCTTGCACATGCTCAGTAGGAGTTGGTGACTCAAAAAGTGTAAATATAAAAGACTGTGCACATTTTGTTAATGAAAGTAAATTGGAAAGTTTTTTAAAATTGCATGTTGTATCTGAATCATGAAGTGAAATGAAAATATAATCCTTCTGCAAGTTAAGACTTATATAGCTGTGATTAGGCTGACCTGAGGACCATTCAATCTGGCAATATATGGTTTGACCATGTGTAATATTCGAGCAGGTCTGGAACTATATCTACCCAGCCTTTGTTTTTGTTCACCCTAGTGGAACATATACTGTAATCCTTGTACAAGTTTACATTTTTAATGCTGCCATTTATTGGAAAAAAAATCTATTGGAATAACTGGAGAGAGTTTTTGGTGTCCTTTCTTAGACAGACCATATACAGACTCCCTTTATGGAACATAATACCCATATGCTAAATCACTAAAAATTGATACAGCATAACTATAAAATGTGAACAAGAAGATATCACCTTAACATCTCTATGTAAAAAATGAAGATATTTTACCTCAAAATTTCTTCAGCTTACCAGAGTGCTGTATAAACAGTTATATTTCAGCTGCTGTCCAGCTGCAAGTTGAAGAAAAAAAACAACAACAAAAAAAACACAATAGCCAATCAGCAGTGCTGAGGTAATGCTTTGCCCTTGCTGTGATCTCATGAAATATCACCAAAATCTCATGAGATTTCATAGAACTTACTTAAATAAGGAAAATAACATGACTTTGCCTGCACATGCCAGATGCACATTCCCTTGCAAGTTCTGGGAGCCTGACTGGCTGCTTAAAGTCTTGTTACAGTGCGGTGTGAATACTTAGATGATGTGAGGTAAAAGATCATTCTTTTTTATATAGAGATGGTCAGGTGATATTTTCTAGTCAGCTTTTAACAGCTATGCTGCATCACTTTCATGTGCTTCAACATTTAGGTATCACGTTGCTTTAATATATGGTTATTAAAGGGACAGTCAAGTCCAAAAAAAAACTTTCATGATTCAAATAGGACATGTAATTTTAAAAAACTTTCCAATTTACTTTTATCACCAATTTTGCTTTGTTATCTTGGTATTCTTAGTTTAAAGCTAAACCTAGGAGGTTCATATGCTTATTTCTTAGACCTTGAAGACCGCCTCTAATCTAAATGCATTTTGACAGTTTTTCACCACTAGAGGGCGTTAGTTCATGTGTTTCATATAGATAACATTGAGCTCATGCACGTGAATTTAGCAAGGAGTGAGCACTGATTGGCTAAAAAGCAAGTCTGTCAAAAGAACTGAAATAAGGGGGCAGTCTGTAGAGGCTTAGATACAAGGTAATTACAGAGGTAAAACATGTATTATTATAACTGTGTTGGTTATTCAAAACTGGGGAATGTATAATTAAGAGATTATCTATCTTTTAAAACAACAACAGTTCTGGTGTTGACTGTCCCTTTAATGGTTAATAGTCCCAGCTTACAGACTGTCTTTTCAGTTGTACTGAAGCAAAATGTAGATACTTATTCAGCACAAGTTATTTATTTGGCTAAATGTTCATTATCGTCAAATACATATAGTGGCCTAAGAGTGTGGCTTGAAAAAGATATTTTCTATTATCCTAGTAGTTATCACAACAATTAGTTGCAAGAGAGAAGGGGGAAGGGAAAGCACAAGGTTTGACTTGTGCAATGATAAAAATGGACAGGTTCCCTGACTGGGAACTTTGTTTCTTGCGACTTAAAAATTTGCGTCTGAAATTAAATTATTCATAAAATGCTAATTTATATGTAGTAAAAAACCTTTGCAATGTTCAATAAAAATTTTGCCCACTTATGTAATTTAATTCTTATCATTAAAGGTTTTCCTGTGTACCCAGAAAGACTAAAGTCCACAACTATAAGGATTTAGGAGCGGACTCGAACATTCTACAAAATGTCCATAAGCACATTCATATCTATCTCTAATTGGCAACAACAATTCAGATAACTTATATGCACAGTGTATTCAAGTATAATAGACTGCAAAACAAGGCATACATTGCTAACAATCACAGATATATTGGAAAGCACAGTTTAATTTCCTTTTAATAAAGCTAAGTAAGGGTTCATATTCCTACGATTTTTAATTTTAAAGACTTGCTTTTTAGCAATAAAAGATACATTAGTTACATTATTCAAACATTGTTTTTTTTTGCTTTTTTTTTAAAATCATGAGTTTGATTCACAGTCTGCACTGAACAACATGAATTCTATTATCTATTTTATAAACATAGAAAGGATAAAGAAAGAGTATGAATGAAAATATGCATACATACATACAAAATATATCAATATGCCAAGGTACATTCTTATCTAGTTTAGCTCTCTTGGGTAAGCTGTGGATAATGTGATGACACTTTATGACCTTATACTTTCACAATGATTATTATTCTGCAGCAGTATTTGCCTGGGAGCATTAGACAGTTGACTGTGATGTGTTTTTTTTTTCATTGGACACTAAAAATATAGAAGTAATATACAAAGAAAACTAGAACATACAGTATGTCTCTTATAATACCAAACATATGAAACTGAAAATACTGTGCTCCTTATATGTGTAAATGTCCAATTTAAAATTATTTTAAACCTCATGAGCAATATAATTTGTCTAATAGAAAATACAGTGTTTCAGTACCATGCTAAAACCATTAAATCATTCACAAATATTCTGCCTTTAATCTATTTGTTTCATGTTTGATAAATCTGCATTAGTTAGCAACTGTTAATCTACTTTGCAGTAATATTATGATCTACAAGATTACAAGTGAAGCGTTATTGTTAGTACAGTGTGCTATCAATATTGCAGGACTGAGCTAAGATTAGCGCACAATCTGGTGTTACAATTCCATGGTAAAACAGAATAACCTGAGAATGTCTAGTGTGACAAACATTCCCTTTAACATGTCCTATATTTTCAATGTATATCATGGTTGTGGTAAACATCACTCATCACTCATATTACAAGTTGAAAGTTATGTATTGCTTGAGTACAAAACAAACAGCACAACAAAAACCAGACTTGAGACCTGAAATAAAGTGTTAAGGCCTCAAGAAAAGTATAACAAAAGAAATGTAAAAAAATTTAAATGAGTGAAATACATTATTTTAATATACCTATTGAATGTAGAATTTAAGTTTATTATTTATATAAATGTATAAAAAAGTGCTTTAAAGAAATATGTCACCGTGTTTGACAGTGCAAGGGCTCAAAGGTGTATATATGTGTATATATGTGCAAATTTGTCTACACACACACATATATATATATATATATATATATATATATATATATATATACATATACACACACACAAACATATTTACATATATATATATATATATATATATATATATATATATATATATATATAAATCAATGTAAATATTTGCATAGGAAATTAGTACATCTAGGAAAGTATCCTCGCTTGCTTTCCCCCAGAAATTCTTAATATACAATGTTTCCAATGCACAAGAGAATTGTGGGTAAGATATGCAAATTAGATATGCAAATTCTCAGTTTGTTTGTTTTTTGCTTCAAAAATACTGTTTTGACACATCAATCCTTTTAAACAGGATTATGACAGCAAACCAGAGATCACTCACTAGACAAGCCTGTTCTTTTTGGAACTCATCAGTAGGAGATAGATTTCTGGTTGCTGCACTGGTAAAGCTATTTTCATGGTTAAACCAAAATTCATTAAAATTATGGGGGGAGATAAAAAACTGAAATTAAAATCCTCCATGTCTCAAATTTAAATCAATGTAAATATTTGCATAGGAAATTAGTACATCTAGGCAAGTATCCCTACTTGCTTTTCCCCAGAAATTCTTAATATACAATGTTTCCAATGCACAAGAGAATTGTGGGTAAGATATGCAAATTCTCAGTTTTTTAATTTTGAGACATGCAGGATTTTAATTTCAGTTTTTTATCTCCCCCCATAATTTTAATGAATTTTATATATATATATATATACACACACACACACACACAATGTGACATTCAAATTCAAAATAGTATTTCTAGTTTACAACTGTGTTTAATAAATGTGATATTCGATTCGAATGTGACTTTCAAATTCAAAATAGTATTTCTAGTCTAATACTGTGTTTTATATATGTAATATTCAAATTTGAATGTGATATTCAAATTTGAATGTGATATTTGATTCGAATGTGATATTCAAATTCAAAATAGTGTTTCTAGTCTACAATTGTGTTTTATAAAAGTGACATTCAAATTCGAATGTGACATTTGAAAACTGTAAATAACATTCGAAAATCAAAATTTTAAGAATATTTGTTTTTATCAACATTCTATAATGTAAATCAAATATCTACAATAACATTCGTTCTAACATTCGAATTCGAATATAAAGACATTCGCCCATCCCTAATACATACCCAAATATACACACACATAAATACCCAAACACCTTGACATATAAAATTTCCCCTTAAAACAAAGATTAAAATACCATTGTTCTTAACTTAGAAGAAAATGTTTCAAGTATTTCTTAACGCAACTTCTGCTTTAGCCCACTTAACCTAGCGCTAAAGAGAATGTCTGAAGAGGGTTTTGTAGCATTCCACACAGAAGTCTATGAGGGAAGGGAAATAGCACGGCCACACTATCAACTGCCAGATGTTTGCACTTAAAGTGAAAGTAAATCCTAGGGTTTTACAAACGCTAGGATTTACTATTGAAACAAATAAAGAGCACTTTCATTCATGAAGTATAAGAAACTTTATGTAGAAAGCTCCTTTATTTGATTCAATTGATCGCCATTTTTAGCTGCTACAGCAGCCCATGGCTAAAAAATTTTTTGGCTAAGAGGTGACCTTTTGACCTCTTAGAGGTAAATCCGGCTTGGAGCCCATGGGAGCCAGATTTACCGCACTGCTATTGGCTAAGAGGTGAAAACGTCACCTCTTAGCCAAAAATGTTTTTAGCTGTGCTCTGCTGTAGGAGCTAAGTGTGGCGATCGATTGAATCAAATAAAGGAGCTTTCTACATGAAGTATCTTATACTTCATGAATGAAAGTGCCCTTTATTTGTTTCAATAGTAAATCCTAGCGTTTGTAAGACGCTAGGATTTACTTTCACTTTAAATAAAAGTCTCAGCCATGCTAGCTTTATTCTTAGACTAAGAAAGATGCAGAAAACAAATAGAGGTGCTCACTTACTATATACAAATCTTTCAATACTATTCACAATAATAAATAACCAGATAGAATATAAAAGGCTCATATACACAGGTTTACTTTCAACTTGTAAGATAAGAGCAATAATTTGATATTGATTAAACTTGAGCTGTTATAATGCTCAATAGCGCTGATTGTTTTGTGCTCCACTTGCAATCTAGGCCATATTGTCCACTACTGATCCTCAAGGATTGAAGACAGATCATGTTTTGTGGATATACTTGTTATTGAAAATCTAAGTACCTTAGCAACTAAAGTACCTGTGCTCACACATGGATATTCTTAAAACATGGTCTCCAGCCCACATGAATAAGCACTGTACATGCCCACTTCTACTAAGCATTCATATTAAAATAAAATCCATTCAGTAGACTTTAATGAATATCTGACTACATTTTCTCACAGTGAAGACAATACTCATACTGAGCTATTTAACTTTAAAATCGGTAGGTTTAAAGGAACATCTAATGTGACACAGACTGCAAAAGAGCAATTGCTTGAAAATAGCTGTTTTGATTAAAATGAATGGAATGGAATATACAACAAATTTGTTGTGGATTTCTATTAGAATTATTAACTTGAGCAATAACAAACCAAAAAAGTAGATTATCTACAACAGTGAATGTAAAAAATACTTTGTGAACCAAAACAGTGTGTTTCAACACAATCCAACCATAAAGGAAATGTTGTCCCACCAAAATTATCTTGACGTTTTCCTATTTACGGGTTTAATTATATGGCAGCAGTTTAGCTTGTATAGATAGCCTCAGGAGCAAGAGTAGCGGAAACTCTACTTAGACTGTATTAAAAGGTTCTTTATTAATACAAAGATTTAAAAACATTGCTTCTGGCCCTACCACTCCTTAGAATAAGTTATGGAGTTCAGTGACAATTATTATACTAACATATGTAGTGTTAATCAATGTTTTATTTGAAATCCTGATTAAAATGTTCCCATGTAGACAGATAAAGCATTTTTGTTGCATTCCTGCTTGCATTTGTAATCCAGTCTAAAATGTATGTGGGTTCTTTGCTTTGCCATTTATCAGTAGGTTATAGACAGTGTAACAGAGTGAAGGATGGTTCAATGTTTCATTATGATGCAATCATGCTGCATCTTAAAAGAATATATATATATATTTTAATTATTATTATTTGTATTATTGTCATTATTTTTATTATATTTTTGTAATTTAGTAGGAACCTATAGAGCTAAAAGCTAAGAGTAAATATGATCTGTTTTTTATTTGAAAGTAAAGTAAGTAGTGAAATTAATCTTGCTATAGCTTCTGAATAATGTTAAATGCATTGCAGGTGCACATATTTGCTTTCATTTCATCTTACTGGAAAATTGACATAAATGAAATGTTAATTAGCATTTTGATTTGTAAGGTAATGAGTGGGCTATCAGACTGAACAAGCAATCACCATGTCTTAGAATGTCATAACAGTTAGCAATGCAGTCATCTGATTCTTGTTCCTCATGGGAGTTTTTCATTAATCTTTTTTAATTTCCCATTACTGCCTACAAACTGATTTTCTGAAACCAAACAATTATCTGTAAAATCCCTTCAATGATTATCACCAGAAAAGCAGCAATGCTTTTTTTGCATCAGAACATATTTAAAAATATTGTATCAATCCTTCACTCAAGCTAAAAATAACAGCATTAAGTATACAGTATATGCACTAAACGCTGCAGTTTTCAAACTTTTAAATTACTGAGTTTCCATATATTTAATCAAGCCAAAATTAGATGCATGTACAAACAAAAGCCTAGATTACGAGTCTTGCGTTAGCCTTAAAAAGCAGCGTTGA